>NC_045165.1:16078761-16128761 GCF_900700415.2 Clupea harengus
TTAAGGTTGCGTTTTATTTTTATTTTATGTATGTGTTATTTATTCAAAATAATTAAATAGTAAAGATGTGTATCTCTAATGGTCAACGTAAAGTTAACCGTCTGGTGTCGAACAATTCGCGTCTCTGACTCACTTGAGAGCCGTATCCAATCAATTTGCCCCCTATCCTGTTTACCCCTAAGGAAACGCTCGTATTTTATGAGGTTGCACGAGATGCATTGAAACACGATGGATCTTGTTAAACTGTTAAGGTGGTTGCGTTGTCTGTTATTCATTGGAACGATGCATTACTTATCCCCAAGTCCATTAGTTGCCCGTAAACAAACAAAATTCCCCTCTGTTTAATGTAAAAGAATGTTCAGCCGTTGCAAACTGCAGTCAGGACGTCCCGAGGTGGGTACTGGATGCTTGTTTAGACTTGAAACGACCTTTATCTGAAGGTATGCAGTATGTGTCCTGCACATTGGGCTCATCAAAGCAACTGACAGTGCAATTGCTATTGGCTTGTTTGAAGTACTAACATGCCTCTATGTGCAAATTGCTTTCCTAGGTGAAAGTGTTTGGTGTACCACTCGAAGGTTTGCCCCATTGTCCCCTGCTCGATTATGGCAGCGTACCAAGGTGAGTGTTGTTTAATTTCATTAACTATATCTATTATATTAATTGTATTGTATCCATTAGTATAAAGTGATTTTTTTTTCTCTAGGTGTGTCTGTGCATGTTGTATGTCATAAGACAACATTTTCTGTCAGTCGAGCTAACTTTTAACACTTCAATGTTCCCAGCTTTCTTGTGGACGCCTGCACATATCTAATGGTGCATGCAAACACAGAGGGTTTGTTCAGAAAGTCGGGGTCCATTGTTCGCCTGAAGGCTCTCAGGGTGAGTGATTGCTCCGTCTGACCTTTCTTCGGCTTTGGGGGGACCTTGGCTGGTGAGCTTTGTTTGACTAGGTTGGATGGGGTGTTGTGTTGTCGTCTGTGTAGGCTAAGCTGGATCAGGGTGAGGACTGCTTGTCGTCTGCTCTCCCTGTGGATGTGGCCGCACTGCTGAAGCAGTTCTTCAGGGAGATGCCGGAGCCTGTGCTGTCCACGGAGCTGCACGCGTCCTTCCTCAAGGCCCAGGAGCTGCCCACAGAAGAGGAGCGGACCTCGGCCACCATGCTGCTGTCCTGCGTGCTGCCTGATCGAAACTTAAACACCATGCGGTACTTCTTCAGCTTCCTCCAGAGTGTGTCTCAGAGGTGACTCTATCTTTAACTATACTTCTTCTTTTTTGAGTTCATTATGTTAATGCACAGTGTTTTGTAATATCATATATTCACCTATTCTCACATATTACGTATGTGACTATGCCTGCATGGACTTCTCTAGCCTCTGTGTCTGTTTATACAATTACTGTCGTATTTCTGTTTGTGCAACAAGTCATCTACCTAATACGTTTATTTTGATCTAGTCAATGTCATTTATTATTGTCATTTATTTATCTTGGGTTTGTGTTGCCTGTTCTAGGAGTGCTGAGAACAAAATGGACAGCAGTAACCTGTCTGTGATCTTCGCCCCTAACCTCCTGCACTGTGCAGAGGGGGCTGAGAAGATGAACGCTGCCACTGAGAAGAAGCTCAAGCTGCAGGCCGCCGTGGTGCACTGCTTCATACAGAATGCGCGGGACTTCGGTATGTTACGGCCCTCAAATACCTTTCTGTGGACTTAAACCAAGTGTGCTATCTCCACCATCCAGTTTAAGGGAAACGCCTCGAAAGCTGGTCTGACGAGGTTTTTGAAGTTGTTTGCAATTCACACTGATTTGACCTGAGGAAAACTTTGCTCTTTGCTCTGAAGGAAATTGTTGTTTAATATTGCATTAGTTAAATTTGTTTAGAAAGGGCTTTTGTGTAAAGTTTTATGTAATATGATATAGGTGTATATTTTGGGTTGGTTTTATGTTGTTTTTGGAAACGCACGGCAACACTAGTTGAGCCACCAAAACGCATTCAAACTCTGTTTGAAACAAAACAATTTTGTGAGTGCTGTGCAACAGCTCAGTCAACCGTTGTGAAAGCTCCGTCTTGCCACCACTCAGTTCTCCAAACGCTTCAGTCGAAGTTCAGTGGTACAGCAGCATGTGACAACAGCCTTGCTGTTTGTCTTGTGACAGGTGTGGTTCCCCAGTTCCTCCAGGAGAAGGTTCCAGCCATGCTGGGCTGTGGGGCTGGTCTCTTCTCCCCGCCACTGGACCACGTGGAGGAGAACAGTGCCAACTCAGGCCTGAGGAGGAGCGGGAGGCGCAGCCTAGGAGGTAAAAGTTCTGTGCTTGAAGAAGGGATTTCTAACCATAAACTAACCACATCTTAGACTAACAACACTGGTTTTCAAGGGATGGTTCAGCTAAAATCAAAGGAACATTGAATGTCACTTAATGGCTGTTCTTCAAAAGTTCTCCTTTGTATGTCGCTTTGGATAAAAGCGTCTACTAAATGACTAAATGTAAACATGTCTGGTGTAATATGCAGCTTTTGATTTCTCCACAAATGCCCAAAATGTTTTGATAAAATATAATTTGGAGGATTGGCTATTGGACTATAGGACTAATAGAACTTTTAGACTAATAGGACGCTTATATATTTATTAATTTTTAACTGAACGATCCCTCTAAGATGATTAATGTTGGTGTTTCCAGCAAAACAACTGCTTCTTTGTGGCGACTACCACAGTGTCAGTTTTTGTTTTACGTTCCAGATTTGGTAAATGGAGCACTGAATAAGTTTTTAGTTAATAGAACCCCTACAAGCACCCCCAAGTCTGAAGAAAGGGGTAGGTATTCAGGTCGTCGCCGCGCACGCTCTAAAGAAAATAAAAACGCCCTCATTAGTCATAACAAGCTTGTTCCTGAATGGCAGCCAAAAGCCATTGCTTTCTTGATCTGAGGAAACTGAAAACCAAGTAGTTGATTACGCGCCTACAGAATGACTCTGTTGTCTGTGTGTTTATGTGTGCACTCTGCTCATGCAATCTTCAAATTTACTTGCTGAAATGTGATCGTGCCTCGCCTGCAGTTCTTCAACAGATTCCTCGGCTTCTGTCTGTCAACGCTTTACTGTTTTCTTGAAGTCGTTAATCAGTACTGTGATTTCTCACCCACTGCTGCAAGCCTCTGTCATTCTCTGCTGGTATGCTCCCATACAACTGAAGTTATAGACCGTCTCTCGCCTGCTTACAAT
Organism: Clupea harengus; assembly: GCF_900700415.2. Taxonomy (NCBI): domain Eukaryota; kingdom Metazoa; phylum Chordata; class Actinopteri; order Clupeiformes; family Clupeidae; genus Clupea; species Clupea harengus. The sequence continues at coordinate 16,081,982 of NC_045165.1, forward strand.
CTGTAAACCCAAAGTTTAAATTTTTTTTAGTTGGTTAAACCTTTGTGTTCTTTTCTAGTGTTTTCCTCTGCAACCCCAGTGATTATGACGCCCAGGACCAAGCGCAAGCTTCCCATGGACTCGGACCAGAACCGCGAGTCCTCCAACAAGAAACGCAGGTCCATCAAGAAGAACCTGGGCATCGAGCTGCTCCCCCACGTCTTGTTTGGCGCTGGGTCCACCCCTGGATCAGGTCAGCACTGGCCAGCATTCAACCGGAACTGACATTTGCTATTTACCGGATAGATATTTATATAAAGCAGCAGTAAGGAGTTTTGGCCTAAAACAATTGAGTTAACTATCTAAAAGGCATTTAAAACCTTGCCAACAACACAAACGTCCTATTTGGCAGTGATTTAGACAGCTTGCTACAATCCTAAATGGTGTCTTGGCGCAATGTCGGACAGCGAAAACTTTTCCTACATGTTCACGGGGCGTTCCGTGAAATGGTGCATATCCCGTATAGCTACACATGTGTTTATCCAGCATTCACATGGACATATACCATTAAAATATATGTCCTTATAGAAAACAACAACAATATTGTTGCATAGTGTTGCTTTAAAGCTGCTCAAAGGGTGCTTGGCTGAGTGGGTGTTGTGCGTCTCTCGTTGTTACAGTACACAGCGCCTGTTCTCCTTCAGTGGTGTCTACGGGCAAGACCACCAGACTGGCGGTGAGCTCTGCCCGCAGAAAGAGCAAAAGGCTGAGTTACAGAACCCATCAGATCAACAGGTGAGATGAATGTATTGGCTGTATTATTCGAGTCTCCCCACTAGTGGGCAGGTTTCTTCTTAGGAGTAAATCACAGTTTTATATGCTAACATAGTAATTGTTAATATAACTGTGTGTGTGTTTTCAGGCATGAGTCAGGCAAATCTGGTTGCTTTTCTCCCAGAGTTCCTAAGAAAGATGCAGCCAGGAAGTCCCTGCGTCTGCGCTTTAGCCTGGGCAAAGGCATCAAAGAGACTGTAAGTTCATACCCCCATCTAAAGCCCCACACGGGACTGGTTATGAAATGAACTCCAATGCCCACAAGCCAATAAGCTCTTCACTGTAATCATGTCTGCATCTACATGTTGAGACATCGCATGATGGCACTTTTTCAAATTTTGGTATCTTAACACTAATCTTTTAATCAATGGAGAAAATATACCACTAATTCTGTCGAGGCTGTCAAATTAAACATTGGCAATAGGGGGCGGGATTAATTTCAGCCCTCTTTGGCTATGAGATTATTTTTGAGATGTTGTGTTTATGTAAATTAGTCCTGAGTAAGTATACCAAATGTTAATCAACTAAAATTAGCATGATGCAATCTTTTGACCCTAATCATGATATCTGTCAAAAAACATGGCATATTGAATGTCTCTTATGTTTAACATGTATGTAATGTTTAACTTTATAGAGATATATATATATATATATATATATATATATAGGTGGCACTTTAGTTAATAATTTACTAAATTTGTTTTAAATGTACAAAATTAATGTGAAGAGTCTATATATGTATATTTGCTACAAATAATAAAAATGTATTTACCAACTATTCCAATAGCATTAGTTTTTCTTTCACTGCAATGAAAGACGGAATGAAAAACATTTCACCCATAACTACAAGATTTCAAAGTCCAGCAGTGTAGTGTAAAGTTGATGAGCGTCCCATCAGGGATGCAGTGCTGCATGGTTGAGAAGTAAAATGAAGGTGCCTCTGTTCCAACAGACGTTTGGCTCACAGTCTCTCGGAGTGGCAAAGGGATCAGAGACCATTGGCTGGCGCCTGGCCACCCAGGACAGCACCACCAGTTTTCACGTCACCAAAGAGCCTGATAGTAGCCCTGCTGTTATTTTACGCAACAAGCACGCGTGTAAAGGTATCACCTTCTCATCTCCTCTTTTTTCAGTCATAGTTTTTAAAGATGAGAGTGTTTGCCCATCAAGTGTCCTATCAAGACTGAAGCATTATTTGTTCAACAATCTTTCAGATTTAAAAAAAGGAATTTAAGACCTTAAGAATTCAGCTGTTAATTACTTGGCATGTTAATTGAAAGGCCCCAAATGTGCATATCTTGCTTATTTATTGATTCCATTTGAACCTTCATGTCATGCTATTATCCACTGGTCCATGCCGTGTCAGGAGGTTCCTCAGTATATCCTTGGGAGAACAAGACAACAACAAAACTAATTAAATACAAATATTACTTTTATACTACTCTGAAAAGTGCCAGAATTCTGTCGTTCTGTGAGTTAATGCATTGATTTAACGGGTAAATTCATCCGGTCTCCATCCAGTCACCAAATACATCAGCCAATCGGAGGACAACCTGCTGTCTCCCCAGCATGGCCCTGAGGACTATCGGAGCTCCTGGAATGGCGAGACGCCTGACGGGGCCCCACCTTACCTGCACGACTCCTTCTCTGACACCCCCATGAACGTGTGCCTGAAGAACAACTACTTCTCCGAGCCCGCCATAGTCAGCGCCAAGCCCCCCGCAGTCTGCAGCCTCCCTAAGGCTATTTGCTGCGCCACTAGTGCCGAGAGCCTGGACAGCGCCTGTTCTATCGCAGAGGAGGGCTCCTCGACCGGGCCCACCCTGCTGAAGATCAATAGGGCCTTCAGGGAGTCTGGCAATGCCCTGCATGCTGTAGTAAAGGACCACAGCGCCTCTTGTGGACGGGAGGAGTTAGGACAACAGGAGAGGAGCCACCATAGTGAGGCCCAGGCCTCTGTGCCAAAGGGCAGTGAAGAGACACTGAAGAGCGAAGGCTGCTTGGGTGTCCTCACCCCTGCCTATAAGTGCGTAGTGGACGAGCAAAATATCACATTCGGACAGATCGAAATCGTCCCCCTGTCCCCTCTTCACATTGACAGTGCCTTGTTCGAATTCGGGGGATGGGACAGCAGAGAACAGTCCAGGGGGACCTTGGACATGTCCACCTGTGCCGTCTATGGCAGCCGCGACACCCTGGATGAGCTGGACGAGGCGCCGGAAGCGGTCAACTGCAGCCAGCTGATTGACGCGTTGGACATTCAGAGTCCCGTGGTGTTCCGACTGAACTCTGTAGGCTGCCAGTCCACACCACACAAAGCCCAGCAGGAGTTGTTTAAAGAACCTTCACTGGTGCAGTGGGAGAGCTGTGGAGGTTCTAAGCCAGGACGAGACACGGTTGAACCAAAAAGTGAGGCTGCGCTCGCCAAGCCAAACAAGGAAGGCGTGGTCGTGAAGGTGGCGGACCAGATCCAACGGTTTAACTTGCTCACTCTCAAATCGCCCCAGGGTAAGAGGGTCCGATCGCCCCTCAAGTTCCAGAGGACGCCTGTACGCCAGTCCGTTAGGAGGATTAACTCCCTCTTAGAGAACTCCAGAAAACCTGGAGCCCAATCGGGATCCCTCGCGAAGCCTCGCCCCATGCTGAAGACCACCAGCCTGGACGCTGGTCTTTCCACCGTCACCCAGCTAAAGCCTTTCCTTGCAGATCCCTCTCAAGAAGATGCGGTGATCACCAAGGTGCCATCCTTCTCCAAAACCCGACCCCCAGTCCCTCCAAAGAGGGTTTCCATCCGTAACCCCTCTAGGATCCCTGCCCTGGGAGACGTGACCAATAAGGTGCCACAGAGGGCAAACGGTGACACCCCGGTAGCCAATAGGAGTGAAACATCTGAGCCCCCTCACAAGTCCCTACAGCAGTTGGTGGAGAAAGAAGTGGGGCACTACAGGGGCTCCCCTAGGTACCCCCTTAATGGGGGCAGGCTCCTGTCCGCTACCAAACCCATAGACCTTTGAGACGTTCCCACTGCTGTTGAGTCTGGTGCCATGAGACGGCCATGAGACTGTCGGTGACTTGACTTCTCAACTGTTCCTTATGTTACTCTTACTTATTGTTTGTTTCAGGGGTCTTAATTTATTTTTATCGTTATTTTTGTAGAGCAGCATGGTTAGTTGGGTGAATGTGGTTGAAGTTTGTGTTTATGCTATGGTATAAGTCTTAAGGCTGTTGAAGGTAGACTTGAGTAGAGCTTGTATGTTAAGGAATATAGAGAGTTAGTGTGCTGAGAAGAGTAGTGTGGATGAGTGTAGGTGTTGTGGTTTGAGAGAAAGCGGATGTGTTTTCCACAGAGGATTTGAGTGTGCAACTTTTTACTTGTATTTGCTTTTATTTATGTACTGTATGTCTGGTGAATTCTTTGAGTCTTCTAAGAAGATGTAACTGCAACGGTGAAATTATGAACAAATGTTGTCAAACAGTATTAGCTCCTGAAGTCTGCTTTAAATTTGCTGTCCCATATTTCAATACCAAAACAGAAATTGCAATCTGAAAGTGGGGGGAACAAAAGTTTTCAGAAAATTGATTTTTATTTTTTATTACCATATAAATGATATCCCAAAATCCAACTTTGTCCATTTGTGTTGGCCTCTTGTTACTGGTTTTGGCCACCAGGTGGTGCCCTCCGCATTTCCCATAGACACGCTTAGCTTTATTGCTCAGATGACCCTGTTGCATTGACAACTGAACTGAACATTTCTTTTTGACCCATTACATAATTTCAGTTCTAGGTTACTCTTAAAGATGTCTCTTCTAAAAGCAAACCTTCGTGTTATGGTCATGAGCGCCTTGCCTCACTTATTGTGGAATTAATCAACGATATGTCATACATCACTTGTCCTAAGGAATCCGCTCCTGGGAGTTCAACAAACATTAACATCTTATTTTAAAATATATATTTTATGTTGACGATGACATTTCTTTAAAACTCACCTAGAAATATAGCGTACAATGCAAATCTGACAGTGGAAGTTTCAGTCGACACTGAACCGCAGTGTTGTTGGGTAATTACAGCACATTTTAGAAGGCTCGTGCAGTTATAATGTATAACTCTTCCCGCGGCTTTGTACCTTGCATTGCATGCTGCTGCCAGTTCCAGTTGTTTCCTTAGATTGGTGGCTATCCTTTTTTGGACAACACTTACCTGTCAATCATGTACACCTCAAGAACCGGAATGTAATTTCAGGTATGTGATGACAGGTACTTTAACACACTTGTGTGTGTCGGAGAGTGCGACACGGATGTTATGTGCAACTAAGCTTTGTCACAACTTCAGGTTTTATTTAAAAATTCATACTTTTAAGTGGAGAACGGAAACAGATGTGCAAGTCAGGTCCAACTGGATCATCTCCTTTTCTTCCTAACGCCCAAAATACATGCAAGCGAATACGTGCTGCATCACGTGCCAACCGGTGCCATTTTTACGCGTCATTATTCTTATACCCTTGCTGTTTCAGAATATGATCACAGGAACTACAGCTTTGACAATCACGCATCTAGTTGTGATGTATTTGCTCAAGTCAGCCTTGACAACCAAACTGTCCACAAAAACCACAGTTCATACTGTGAGTACAGTCTAAGGAATATGCAGGATGCTAGTCAAGATCCTGTGGAACTTTACGGTCACGGCAATGACCTGTTTGAAGTTGCCGCCCACCTCCCATAGCCTTATTACGGTGGTTTACCGCCTAAGCAGCAGGGATGACCTAATACGTACGCCTCGCGTCATGCTCATCAGCAACAGATCCCTCTCCTTCGCTGTCGGCGCTACGAGAATTCACCCTCTATACACAGATAACAGGCTTAATTGCGATACGATTATATACGAGGAGAATATCCAGTTTGCACTAGGCGCAGATCCTGCGCGGTCGATCCCCGATTTCTGCGGGTCAGGGAGTATACCTGGGGAAAGGTCCAAGACCCGGAGCTGATTGGCAGCATCTGTGCCTGGTTCTAAAGCTCGTCGGGGCTCGGGCCAAGTCTCCGGGGCAATTTCCCCAGGAGATGGACGTGCGCGGATCCGCCAGTGCGTAATGAGGCATGGTTGGGGCCTCTCTCGCTGTCCCGCCGTTATTAAAGGCCTTGTAGATTGTAATGTTTTGGATGGTTTCGTCTCCATTAAAGGGGATTTGTGAGGAATTTGGCTTTCTCCTACACAACCTAATTACTAGTGAGGCGGACTGGAACAACAAATACTCATAGCTCAGTAAAAGGGAAACGATCTGTCACTGGTTTTCCCCTCTTCAGCGGCTACAGTACTATTTTTAAACCATTGCAGGGAGGTTATAACTGTATTTCACAGAGCTTTTTCATCTCAGTCTGATTGCTCAGCTGCAGGTTCGATGTAATGTCATAATGGCAAACCTCATATAGTTGCCAGTCTCTCAATTTTAGTGATTGATACAATTTTTCTTTAATGATTTGAAAGGCATCACCTATAATACTGTCTCTGCTGCTCATAGGCCACAGTGTGCTGTTCTGTGTGTGATCCATACAGTGTATTATTAAGGCCGTTCAAATCAGGGCTAGCATCACATTTTGGACCATGTGCACAGCACTATTTGAGACCTACCTTTCTGGATTGGGCGGGGGGCTTCATTTGGACATTTATAAAGCCCCCTCCCCCCATTCCCAACACACACTTTCACTAACCGCCGTGGTTATTTAGTTCCGCCTTTCCAACCCCATCAACTGTCACACCCCTGATGCATAAATGCATAAAACCATGCCACCACCACCACCTTTTTTTTACCTTGTAGTAAGTCGAGTATGCGCTAACAGTGGCCACAGAGAGACAACCCCTAACCAGCAACCAACTTCTATAACTACCCATCCATCTGAGTGGCCAAGGTAAAACAGACCCACTGCCAACCTCACTCAACCTAACCACAATTAACAACCTCCTCTGTGTCGACCAGCCCACTCCTTGTGACTACAAGTGAAGAGTGCGAGGTGAGTGGGCATACTGGGGATAAGCAAGCCCTGTACCTAAAGCACAAATAAATCTGTCTACCAGCTGACTTATGTGGCTGAACCTGGATGCCAGCCTGTTTAACGCGTGTCTGTTGCTGTGGCCACATCATGATAAAAACAAACCCTGTGCTCCTTCAACTACAGTTAACCCATTTTGGTGACTACCAAACCTCTTCTGTGGCTATGTTCTGTGGCTACGTGCCGGCTTCTATGACAGCAAGTTCATGTGAGTGTCTCAGCTGCTGTGGCTATCCTGAAGTGAAACAAGCCCTCTCTGCAAGTGAACCTCAACTACAATTAATATGTGTCCACTCCTATGGCTACAGAGCCATTGAAAGTGTGTACCTCAACCAAAGTTAGTCCACTTCAGTGCGAATGAGCCCACTCCAGTGGCTACCAGCCTGTCTGAAGTCTGTCAGCAGCAGTGGCCATATACTGAAGTAAAACCAGCCCTGGTGCCAGCATACAAAGGTCTGTTCCTTACATTTGAGTGAAGGAGGAGGGCAACTCTGTAGCTTCTGTGATGTGATGTGCTGTGTGGTGGGGTGAGTATGGAGCGTGCCTCACAGTTGTTCTGCTGGGGGGAAAGCTTCCCAGACTTTGGGCCCGTGACTGGGGGCCATGTGTTGAGCACATGGGGGATGCAGAGAGGCGGCGGGATTTCGGGAAGTGTTGTTGTGGCACAGGAACAGAGAACCTGGGGGACGCCGACTGCCGCAGTTTTCAAATAATGCGGTTGATGTGGGCATTCCTTTCTCTAAACTGTCAGGGTTTATTTTTTTTCCACAACATATTTAATCCAGATTCAGGTAATCTAGTACTTCTGAATTGTTAGGGTACTGGATGCTATTAATCAAGAATGCTCACATATGGATTTGGAACTGAAATATAAATTGGGCCAGAATTTCACTACATGCATCAGATTGATCATGATTCCACTGATTTTGCTTGACATGTAACCGTTAAAAAACGGCTCACAGTCTCAAATAAAGTGAAATTAATTGGCAGGATATAGGGCAAAACCAAATGCATGCACTAACTGATTTGTCTTGGATGAAAGTGTCTCATGAGTTTATAAATGTAGCCCCATTATGCTCAATGCAAACTGAAGTTATAGGCTAGATAAGTTACAATCTGAAAGAACCTGTATTTTGAATTGAATACTTTATTTATGTATCAGCGTGAAGGAAATACAAGTTTCTTAATGCTCTGCTTTGAAGGTAATTAATATCACACTTACATTGACTTCAGTACATTTATTCTACATATTTCATCATAATTTTGATTTATTTTAAGACAAACAATTTTCGTGTTGCCCTTTCATATTTTATGCCATCGGGAACTTCATTTTGTCGTGACATGACAAATTGCAGCATAAACAAAGCAGTTATCAATGATTTCACACGAAGATCCGGAATTGAGCAAGGTTTAAAATAAGCTTATTTTAAAAGGGTTTAAAGAAATTTAATAAACACACTGAAATAAACAAAGACCCAGTGCTTAGGAAAAGATTTATTGCGTTTTTTTGCTGAGAAATTCTTTGGCGTTCGCCCCTCCAGTACTTCCAAGAGGATATATCTTGAGACGTCAAGTAAACTATGCACTGACAAAGTAGGCCTATTACGTGAAATATCTGTTATTTTCCAGTGTTATGACAAAAAACTTAATGTGGCTTTTACTAACAGGAAAAACGCTATTGCGTATTGACCTTATATTGGTGGAATTTTGGAGGTACGTTCGATTCCGCGAAGCAGTAGACTATCAAAAATGAATTTCACTGGAACTGGTTCCTCATGAAAGCCATAAAAAACTATTTTTCGAAATACTAATTAACTAATTAAATAATTAATTATAAATGAAAGTAATACAATTAATGAATGGTGTCAGAGATTGTGATTGTACACCTCGATTCTGAAAACAATATAAAGACAAGGTTTTGTAAACAAACTTTAACCAATAATATGGTTTTCCATTTCTTAACCACCATTAGTGTAATGCGTGTTGTTAACTGTTTCAAGCGAGGCAAACAGTGATTTTTGTAGTAGAATCATGTTATTATAACAGACATAACTGTATTCACAAACACACTGCATAATCATCAAGGTAGACTCTAAGCCAAGGTTTCCAATTCAAAAACTGCGCCCTTCAGAACCACGGAATCCAGTTTCCATTAAATCAATTTCAGCACTCATACACCCTCCCTTTAGATAGTGCGCTGCCGTCTGCTCCCTACAAGTAGATTCGGGAAGTGTCGGGTGGGCGGATAGTTTTGATTTTCCTTACATCGTGCCTAGCCAATAATGTGGGGGAACTGTTGTGCACATCTCAGCTGGCAGACATTTAAAAAGGAGACAGTCCGGCGCTGTTGCAATTTGTATTAAAAACCCAACCTCTCTTTCTATGGAACCGTTAGAAGCTTCAGACTCTCTCCGTGGCTTACTCCTGTCCGGTCCTCTGTGTTAGCAACTCTCTCCGCGGTTTGCCTTGGACGGAACACAGCAAACCGTTATATTTTTAGCATTTCGACTACTTGACAGGTGAGCGTCTTTTTAACACTTTTACAGACTCCTTAAAGCTGTTTGCATGCCACGGTTGTTATGCGTTTTATCACACGCTGTTGCGTCCAAACCTCTTTGGTCACGGTGCAGGTGTCAATTAGCAGGACATCTGTTGCATTTTCTAAAAAAAAATAGGTACAGATCAGGTTATTGAAGTTAATGTCAGCACTTCGGTGATGCATTTGTTAATCTGCTAACACACTTCAGATATTCTTATGGTTGTTAATCTGTACGCACTGTGCATTTTTACAAACTGGGCATCCAGATGATATGAATAGCCTACCTCGACGCGCAGTTTTTATCAGTTTATATAGTACACTATAAGCCTAAATGAATGGCATATGCTGTGACCGTAAGATGTATTGATGGATAGTAAAAGTAACGGTACCCTGAAGGGGCGCATTAAGCTTGCATGTAGATGTGAGTGTCAAAATGTGATGAAAGTTTTTTTTAATATATTTGTATTTACTACAAACGACGTTTTAGTATCTGATTAGGTATGGCACAGACGTTATTTTAGAAACCTTTGTTAGTCATTGAATATTAGCTCAGTTCCATCATAGATGTAATGTGTTGTTTTAATTTATCTCTTTCAAGAATGATGGCATCCGCACGTGTCCTCTGCAGCATGATTTTCGTCGTGGGGCTTCTCTCCTATCCAGCGGATTCCAAACGGAACCGAGGATCCCAAGGTGCCATCCCTCATCCTGACAAAAACAACCCAAACGAATCAGAGCAGCAACCTCAGACACCGCAGGCGGGCTCTGGCTCCCAGGGACGGAGAAAGGGCCCCCATTTATCCGCCGACGAAGTGCTGGAGTCCAGCCAAGAGGCGCTACATGTCACCGAACGCAGATACCTCAAACTCGACTGGTGCAAGACCCAACCGCTGAAGCAAACCATCCACGAGGAAGGCTGCATCAGCCGCACCATTATTAATAGGTTCTGCTACGGACAGTGCAATTCATTTTACATTCCTAGACATGTCCGCAAAGAAGAGGGAGCCTTTCAGTCATGTTCTTTCTGTAAACCAAAGCGATTTACCACCATGACTCTAACTTTGAATTGCCCGGACCAGCAGCCGCCCACCAAAAAGAAGCGCGTGCAGCGCGTAAAGCAGTGTCGCTGCATCTCTATAGACCTGGACTAACGCTGATGCCTCGGTACACCAAGCAAGCACGGGGTTTCAGAGAGAAACATTCAGAGACGATCTTGTCTAAACTGAAACCTTAATACAATGGCAGAGAAGGAGACTGGTTTCATACTCACGCGATAGAAAATCATGTTCACTATAGTTTTCTCTCCAGACGCAGTTTTACGTCCACTAATTCACTTGGCACTTCAATATCCGGATGGACACAGCAAGTAACACATAGACACAAAATGACAGACAGACCGACACATCTTTAACTCACGTTCACTCTGGGATGCATTAAAAGTTGGGTCAATTGCATCATGGAAGCCAAAGGAGACTATGTTATGGTCTGTCGGTGAAAACAGCCAAACACGTTGGGGGTAGCCTTAAAAGACAACTTATTGGCCTCTCAGACTTACTGTGGCGTGGTCTCTCCCTCTCTACCCTCCTCTGAAATGAATTTACTGCTTATGATTTCCACTATGTGGAATTGGAGAAACAGTATGGCGATTTTATTTAATATCTGGGACACATATAAGAATGTTTAAACGAATTTCTCGGAATCTCCATTGCCCAATTATATTGCCAGATTATTGTGCAATTATAGCCTATAGCCTCTTCGGATCGGTATTTATGGAATGGAAATCTAAATGCAACCACCATTAGTTTGGCTATACGAGAAAAAGCAACATGTGCTGGTGTCTCTTCCTTAATTTTGTTTTCTAAAGTTGTACAGAATGTTTATAATGTTGTAGATAGCACGGTTTATTGTGTTTATTATATGGTAATCACATATATTGTTGTAATGCACAACAGGATTGCTGTTTATTCGATGCTAATGAAAATACAGCAATAAAACGGAAAACGTATTTCGCTCTACCATTCCTGCGACATTTTTCATTCTGTGTTACATACCCACTGTGGCAATCTACCTCACAGCCGGTTCTCTAGAAGACCATAAATTACTCCGAAACAGCAACGAGTCCGATTTCATGCAGCGCATTTATACATCAAGTTAACCCGAAACACCAAATAAAAACATCTTCCACGGCTATGGGTTACTTTCTTCTCGCTCGGAGCCAGACCCGTGCTGTGACTTTTATATGTTTCTTGGACCCTTGGATACATTTCGTCGTAAAACGGTTTAATTTATGAGGAAAGACCACAAAAGACTCGATTAGATGTCAGGCCCATCGCCCCTTTCCATAATCTCTTCAAACGATGTTATCCAGGTTTATGGAACGCTCTCCACTGGCTCGCAAAAGTTGCCAAGGTCTTTATGCTCTTATCTCTCGTCTTTAGTGATGTTCACTTTGTGCCTTGCACAACTTGCATACTACAATACTGCAGAGGGCCCCTCTGCCTCTGACAGTCAAAGTAAACAAGAGTACCATGTTCTGTGCCAATCAGACCATCTACAAATCAAGATGCATTTAACGTCACAATCCTTCGTAGCACTCTTTCTTAACAGGCTTTCGAAGCGCATCGTGGTGGAATAAAGCGGTTATTGCGCAGCTTAGCTTTACGGTGTGCCCACAAGTAGGTAAAGTGTCTTAAATCAGTGATGTCAGCGGCACGTGCGAAAATTGTGACACTAGATTGATTCTTGACTATCCCATGGAATTCACCATTAAGGGTATTCTGCACTAAAAAGGCTCCACGGAACTCATAGCCTATCCAGATCTTTATCTGAACATCTTATTTTCATTTGATAAAAATATCCGTCGTATCTTATATTTTGTCTTCCATTTGGTACGGTAGCATGTGAGGGGTGTATGTAGACAATGTTGTGTTCCCGATGGTTGCTGAGGAAATTCCTTCCAAAATAGGGTCACTTTCAGGCCTGGTAGTGATTTGAAGAGGTGATGGATAGATCCAAATATATACGCACCATAGAATTGAAGTAACTTTATTTTTAAGTCTCAACGTCATTTTAAAGTTTGACAGAGCTGCGTTGAAATATTGCACAGATTTCAAACGCATGATTCCAGAGGAGATTTTCCAGGATATGTTATTATTAACCATATACAAGGTTTTTAAAAACGTTTCTTAAAGGCCATGTGCAATCATTTTGCCTCTTTTTTCTCAGTGGGGACTCAGTTACGTAAGATAAATGCAAAGATGAACGTATTGATTTTAAGCCTAATACAGGGCTGAGGAAAACGAAATAGTTGAATAACATGCTTCATCCATAACACATGTTGAAAACAACGTATCCAAACCCAATGAAATGATATCTAACGAGGCAACACATCGTTTCATCATCGTGCTACTGATAGTGACATATTTATTTGTTCATTTTGACATTTGAAGAGAGGCTAAGAGTGTTAAACCACAGAGGAACATGTTATAGGGTCCGACAACAGAACTAAAAATGCAGCATAAGCGACAACATACGTAGGTAGCAGCTCTGACACCGGAACGAATCAAGGATTGCTCCGCCAGAGCCGGGCCAGATCAGTTCCGCATTCAGCTGTGATTGGAGGATATTTCAGATTTAGAAGACAAAACCTGCCCGAGGTAATACAGAATTAGATGCAGTGTACATCCGATAGATATTTTTGATATGTGCAATTGTTTGATACAACAAAAGGCAGTTTTTTGGTATTCCTATGATAAAACATTGTAAAAGGCAATGCTGGGTACTGTATGCATGGTCATGTCTGCCTTATGTATGTACATGTATTTAATGACAAAGTCCTGGATGGATCGGGCCCATCCTGTTTCTCTGTTTGTACTGAGGGACTATGGTGAAGAAACAAATACTGTATATTCCACATGTCTGAATCATTCTCATATATGCGGTTAGTCACAAACAAAATTAAATCCTCAGAATTTAGGCAACTGACATTTTGGCAAAAAAATAAATCTCCTGCCTTTTCATATAAATATGGATCCATGTCACCTCATGAAGGTTTTTACTATTATTTAACTTTTAAAAGCATACAATAGAAATATTTAGTTAAAATAAATATACTATCCATCTTTCCAAAAAATCAAAATGAATATGATTTTTAGTACAAGGTGTGAATTCACAAAGGTTTTTTTACAGCGAAGAAAATCAAATAATTGCATAGGAGTTCAAAAAGAAGTGCAAAAAATGCAGTACATCTGATCAGGTACGTTTTGGCAAAGGAAAACACGACAAACTAACAACAGCTGTTGAAAGCAGGAAAGTGCTTTAGGACTGTGGCTTACACATTATGAGGACAAAAAGGACAAATGTCACCTATTTGAACTTGACAGAGATCTGTCTGAAGGTTGAAAGTCCGCTACTGTATATTTTGTTAACCAGATGAAGCACCGAACAAGTTCAGCTCTTGTATCCTAATGGAGAGATTTTCTTTGAGTTGAGGATGAACAGTCATGAAGTTTCTAAGAACCAGGCACTGTAGAACTCCAGTCTGGTGATGTCTGGCTGTCTTCCAGTAGGGGTCAGTCTGGTTCAAAAAAAAAAAGGAAAAAAAAAGAAAACCAAAACAAGCAACACCCAAATTTTCCATCCACAATGACACTCCTGGGTTTTCATCAGAGAACAACGTATACACATTGGTAGTGTAGTAGCTCTAGTATGAACTCAGGGTCGCAGACATGTGGATGGCTACAATGAAGTTAAAGAGGTCATCTTTAACATATTTACCTATTATTGCTCTTGTCTTCTCAAGCCCCGAACTGCTGCTAGTATGATTGCTTTTTCTGCTATGCTCCTCTTAGCTTGATAAAGTTGATCTGGTCTCCACCAGCTCTTCAATGCAAACACCTGTAGGTACTGGGTCTCAAATGTCTCTGCCAGTGCTGATTTATTTTGATAAGAACTGCATCCTTGATGAGGAGACAAGCAGATAAGCGAAAGATGTCCCCAGCACCACAGAAGGAGGCCTACAAGCATGAAGAATCATGAGAGAGAGAGAGCGAGATCGATCATATCATCATCAGTTCAACGCCACCAATCCCTGAAGCTCCAAAAGTCTTCCAGTGTTTCAGTTACAGATTCCTGGATCTTCCAGGCATGGTGGTCCTTCTATGTGCAAAAGAAGCTGCATTGCAAAGGAGATGTCTACTGTAAGTAGTATACAGTATGCATACTGTTACATGGAGTATGCAGTGGGTCCTCTGTAGTGCACTGGGAAGGCTGAGGTATGAGTAAGAGGCATATGGTGGAGGGAAGATGGTAGTGCTTGTTTTATTTCTTCTCTTTCTCCACTCTCAGCTGGAGGGCACACTTGCTTCCTTCTGGCGTAGTCTCTCTTTCTGTGAGTCAATAAGCAAGACAATGTCATCTATTAAATGAAGAAAAAGATCAACGGGTATTTGGCAAAGCAGGGCAAAATCAAACAAAGCTGGGGAAACAACTGATGAGCCAAGAAGACGAGTTCTCAGAAGGAGAAAAAGCGAAAGAGAGAGAGAGAGAAAGCGAGAGAGGGAGTGGGAGAGACAGAGACAGAGAGAAGTAGGGAGGGAGAGTCAGAGAGGGAGAAAGGGAATAAAGAAAGAGGGGAGGACAATGACCAAGGTAGTGTGACAGAGAGGTTGGTCGATGAACTGAGAGAAAGAGAGAGCAAGACAGTCAGGAACAGGAAGAGAGATGATGGAGGGAGAAAAAAGGAGAAGGAAGATAACAGATGAAAGAAGAGGGCATGAGGGACTGAGACAGAATGTAAAGGTGAGGGACAGAGGGAAGAAGAGTTAGACAGAGAGAGAGAGAGAGGGGAAGAGAGAGAGAGAGTGAGAGGAAGACCGAGAGAGAGAGAGAGAGAGAGAGAGAGAGAGAGAGAGAGAGAGAGAAGAAAGAGAATGAGTCTCTCACCAGACTGTTTGCATTGATCTTTTTAGTCTCCACCCTCTTCTCTGCAGTCATCTTCTGAACAGTCTGCTGCGCTTCCTTCAGTCTGCAGCACACACAGTGATGTCATGAAACCCCAACCCACCATCTTCCCAATTTAAAACACACTGCAGCATTATAGATAAGCATCTGCCCATAGGGAACTGTCAACTGCAATAGGTATATCCTCACGTTACAGTTCAATCAGCACCCAGGGACATGTAGTCTCTATCCCGCCAGTCGGGACAGGGCAGGAAAACGCCATATGGGGACAATCAACATCAGTGACCGCATTTGTGTCATAGCGCAACAGAAGAAAAGACTGAGCGAGCTCGTATCAGTTGACTGCTCAGATTTGGTTGCAGCCAAGAGAGTGTGGGTCCTTTGTAGTGTCTCCTGATGACAACCAACAAGAGGCTTCTGCAAAGTTCACGTGCATAAATCAGTGGGAGACTCGGAGCAAAGTAGTCTCGCAACAGTGGGCCGGAGAAGTGGCAGCACACCTCAACTGGCTCTTCTTTCGTCGAGGGAGAGAGGGGGCAGGAAAACGAAACGAAACAACATTTTTAAGCTGCAGAGTTTAAGTGGGGGGTCCATTCGCATCCTAAAGTTCGCATCGTAAAGTTTCCCATCAGATGTTGATTTGTGACTGTCTACCCTTACTGTCCCTTGGGCTACTCATTGTGTGACAGTTACCCTTCTACTCCGCAGTTGTGGTGACACCACAAGGGACAAAATGACAGTTGGTCGCGAGTTTAAAAACCTTATTTCAGTTTTACGGCTGAATGGGCAGTGTAGGCTGTGTTTTAAATCAAGTTAATTGTACATAAGCACTATCAGCTGTGGGCATTGTAAGGCTTGGGTGCCCAGTAAACAAAGTGGTGAGAAACTACTCATGCCTCGCTTAATCTATACAAGACGCTATGATTGCAAATGCACAGATTTGTTTGGGTGGAAATATTTGGGCATGTTTGCGTTTGTGTATGTGTGTGTGTAGGGGGGTTAGAGTTCATCAATCTACAAACTGATGGATTAGTAAGCAAGATAATGTTTCACCGATGTCTGGCAGATCTGTTAGTCTAATAATCAGACTAAAAAGTCCCTTGTCTGTAAAGCCTAGGGTCCAGCAGAAATGGTACTGTCCCTACCATGTGACGCCACCCACCCCCTACAGGATGCCCCAGGTCAGATGCGACACCATAAATCTAGCCCCAGGCTTTGACGCGGTACCAGGCCGTAGGCCGGGCCAGCCTCACTTCTCTTTAATGCTTTTTGCTAAAAAAAAATTCCATAACAGCTCCCACCCTGCTGCCAACCCACCCAGAAAAGTACTCGTTTTCATTTGTCTACACACTGTCCACAGGTTTCATTTGGGCCCATTTGGGAGCGTTTGGCGTGATGTGTGACAGTGAGACGCGAGGCCGGCAGGCAATCTGGCTTGTGTTAAAGCAGCTGGCGCTATGGTGACTAATTGAGAGACTGTTCAGGGGGGGGAAATACATCCCTCTGGTCAGTCATGGTGTGAATGGCTCATTTCAAACACTCCAAATCCTGATCCTGTGAACACCTATGATCTCTGAGGAGTAGGGAGAAAAACGCAGGAGATTACTGACGGCAATGAGTGAAGGAGCTTTTCCTTGCCACTGTCTTCTTCAGTTGTAGTTCACACTGCATAAATAATTGTAGATAATTTGTAAAAGTCTATTTCCTGCAGGAGTTCCTTCTCTTAATGAACAAAATGTCACTATACTATTTATCCAGGGGTGCCCAAATGTTGCATTTGTTTGTGTTTGTTCTAAGGGTTCAGGCCTTAAGGCTTCTTTACTTGAGACAACATTCTTTGTTGATGGATAAATTATAAATTTAATCAGGCTGAAACCGGCAGATAGCCTTAGACCTAAGATAAGCTGTCTGCCTTGACGGTTATGAAGGTGATGCAGGCATCCACCCACCGCTCTTTGGAGATGTTTTTGCCCTCGCGCTTCCAGGTGTTCTTGAAGTCGTTGCAGAACTCGTACCACAGCATGAAGACGTAACTGGGGGCCACCTCCTTCTCGCCGGACTTGGGCTTCAGCCCGTAGTAGTTTACCATGTCCTGGAATCTGTGGGAGAGAGAGAGAGGGGAGCGAGGAGAGAGACAGACAAATGGGGAAAGTCCTGGTCATTCGGTTGCAAATCTTTCGGGCAAAACCTTTACGCTAGGAAAAAAAAGCCTGGCACATTGTACCGTTGGCCAGGCCATGGTTTACAAAAGCTATTAAATCAGAAAGAGAAAGGGAGAGAGAGCGAGTGCGAAAGAAAAGGGTGATTGAAATAGAGAAGAGATGGAAAAAAGAAGGCAACAGTGGGAGGCAGATAAAGTAAGAGTGAGATAGGCCTGTGAGTGAAGTCTTGAGCCTGGTTCAAAAAGCAGACATTTTCATCTGCTATAATCATCCTGACCTGGGCAGAAGGTGGGGTGCACTGGATGAGGGAGAGAGAAAACGTGGAAGGAAGAGAGCGAGCGGGGGCCATTTGGGAGAGAGAGATGATCACCAGAGCAAAGAGAGAGAGAGAGAGAGAGAGAGAGAGAGAGAGAGAGAGAGAGAGAGAGAGAGAGAGAAAGATCCACACCAGCTGCAGTCCAGCTAGGAGAGCTCTAATCAGTTTTTACTAACAAAACTCTCCTGGGCTTCTATTAATACTCCCATCAGAAGCAGCCGTCAGATAAGCCATCCCAAACAAAATTAGATTGAGCTATATTTACAATTACACAAATCCAGCACTGATTACAGAAGCACTGACTCAGAGGTGAATGGTATTGGCCTGTGTTTATGTGCACAGCCATTTAGCTTCTACCCAAGGCCACTACTCGCCACTTTGAACTCAGATAAAGATCTTAACAAAATAAAATTATGTTCAAATTAGATTTTCAGATATTCAGTGTACACTTTTATTACCGACATTATCCACTGTGCAGTGGCTGCACTCACACTAGCAGTTATGTATTCTGCCTGGGATCTGAACTCTTGACCTCAGTGGTTTATCTTGAGCAACCCAGTGGAAAGCACAGTCAGGTGATGTCATGCAGTTTGTCAGCAGTTCTCCTTGTCTTGTTAGCTATGCTTCCTGCTGGTTTGAGCTCTAGTAGTGGAGCTGAGGCACCTCTGGTTTGGTTCCTGTATGCAGACACACTATACGTTCCTCTATACGTGGGGCGTCTCTCCCTGAACCCCAGTCACAGGTTTGGGGAGTGGTCACTGAGGAAGTTTGTTCGTATAGGTGATCTGAAAGGGATTGTTAAAAACCAAAAGGTTCAACAAAGCTTCAACGGAAAATTCTTTAACAAAAGTCCTTGCTTTGGTTCTGTGAATGGTTCTTCATTGTTAAAAGTTGTGATAAAACTGATCTCCCGCTGAAAGGTTTGACGGCAATGAGAGGCATCTTTATTCAACTAAAGAACTAACGGTTCCTCTGGTCTACACAGACAAACCAAAGAACCCTTAACAAATTCTTGATTGTACCCTTACTCCTCAGAGTGCAGGTCTGTTGCCATAGTTACAGCTCCATCACTGCAGTTGGTGTGGGACAGATGTAGCCAAAGATGAGGGATGAGTGTAGGCTCTCAGCAGGGACCATGGGATCCAGAGGCAGAGGGCTTTCCCCTGGGGCCCCATGACATTACAGAGAGTTTAATCCGGAGGTGGTCACGCCTACCAGCCCAACACTGCTCTGATCCAGAGGGGCTTAGTCTAATAGCGCCACTGACACACAGATACATGGCAATGCAAGCATGTACTGTACACACATGCACTGCTATATATGCTGATTATGTATATACCCGCGCGCTTACCCTCAACATGAAAACACACTGAGGCACACAAACACATATAGACACACACACACTGAAACACACACACACACACACAGACTCCCTGGCCTCCACATAGGTTATGCCCTGTTGCAACGCTAATGCAAGACATGTTGCTGCAGGGTAGAGTGAGAAGAGGGGAAAGAGTGGAGGGAAGAGAGAGGAGAGGAGGAGGAGCAGGAGGAGGAGGAAGAACAAGCGCTGCTTAACAATGTGTGCTGCAGACGTTCCATGGCAAAGATGCTTCCCATTCCCGGTTATCCGTCATGTGCGGGGACACAGGGCCGGAGGCAGTGCCGTCCATCATGCCTGAGCAGAGCATCTCCAGACGTACGCAGAGAGAGACAGAGGGAGACAGAGAGAGAGAGAGAGAGAGGGAGAGAGAAAGGGAGGGAGGGAAAGAGGGAGAGGAGCGTGGAGGGAACGGAAGACAGGAGTGTTTAATTTTCCGGGCCAGATTTTCCGCCGGCATTCCCGGCCCTCTCTGAAGTCCTTTGTAGAAGCGCCGCCGGACGCTCGCGCGTGATTCATGGTGTCTATCTCCTATTGGCTGCTTTTACAGCCGTGAGGGTCAGGTGTCAGCGTCGACACAAATCACAGAGCACCTCTGCTTCACTCTGCTGTGAGCTTGCAGAAATGCCCCCACCCCCCACCCCCCACCCCCTGCATCCCCGGCAACCACATCGCCCAGATCACAAGGTCAGCCTGTGCCGCTGCCATGACGACACTGCTGTCCGTCAGAAGGTTTACGACTGTTGTGACGCACATGCCCGCCTGAAGCACGCCTCTCAGAGGGAAAAACTCAGACGGAGGAACTCGCATTGTTGTTCTGTATTTAAAAAATATGTGTCGAGAAATGAAAAAGGCATGTGCATTTTAAAGACGGGCCTCAGCCCGTTGGGGAGTTTATATTCCTGTCCTGAGCATCTTTTTTCTTCTGTGGTGGATAAATCACCATGAATTAAGGTTCTTCTGTGAGTCGCAGCGAGCACGCATGGATCTCCTTTAGTGCAGGCACAGCACATGAGTGATGGGTCCCCTCCAGTCATGTAAACATAACAACAACAAACTGAGAGAAAAATGAACTGATCCATTAAAGAGGAATCCATTGGATGACCTTGGTGCAACACAAAATAAACCAAGTTTCATGCTCAGGGACTTATGTTGACAATACAAAATTTCTCTCCAGACAGCAGGGGAGTGATCAAAGAGGGTTACACATCAAACACGCAACAGCGCATGTTACAATGCACATAAATACTGCAACGCTTGTGATTTGATCGCATGATAAACGCAACAGCAGGGGAAAAGCTGTCTGCGCTTTACGACGACAAAACAAGTATATAAAGTGCTGAGGTTTGCTCTGGGTCCAGGCTATATTTCAAACAGACAGCCAGTGTACGGTATAGAGCTGTAAAGATGGCCTTAAAACGCAATGGCTCCTCCTCTATTTACAGTTGCACAGCTTGATGGAGTTTATGAAGGACCCTGGTGCTATTCAATGCTGGAATGTAAGCAATGTACACAGAGTGATTTGTGTGTCAAACAGAGAACTAACGTTAAAATAAAAGGTGAGGGTAAGTTAACGAAAGGAGGGAGAGAGAGAGAGAGAGAGATTAGCAGGTATGGATAGAAGGCAGAAGACAGAAAGGTCTGTGAACTGTGGATGATCAAAATGTGTTGTACTCAATCATCCCCCACTTCCTTTTTTGCTAGCCTTCATGGCAGCAGTTCAAGCTTATTCAACTGGTGTCCGTGATTAGAGCACACTGAATATGAAGGCTTTACTATTTCTCCTGGGTGTCATGCCTTTCTCAGTCTGGGTGGGTGATATGTAGACAATACATCTTGATGTACACCACGCTCCCACTTGCTGCCTCTCTCTGGCTCTGTCCCCTCCTTTCTCTTTCTCTGTCTCTCTCTCTCTGTCTCTCTCTCTCTCTCTCTCTCGCTCCCCCTCTATCTCCTCTCTCACTCCCTCTCTCTCTCTCTCTCTCCCTCTGCGACCCACACAGAGCCAGATCTCCTGAAGCGCAGCATCCCTGCTCTTTGAGGCGAGGGGCCAGTGCTGAGGGCGGCCCACCCAGCTCAGGTCCTGTGCTGCCGTGTGGCCAGTGGCCAGTGGCCCGCCGGCTCGTATTCATCACCGCCGTGTCACCTTAACGACGTGTGGCTATGGGAATGTTGGGGGGGGGGGGAGAGAGCCCACAGCCAGGGGAGCGAGGAGCGTGGGGGTCTGGGGGCTGACGCCGGGGTCCCGAAATTAAAGCCAAATTAAAAGTCCTTCAAGGGCCCGTGGAGCCGCTGGGAGCTTTTGATCAATATCAGTGAATTCAGCACCTTCATTAAGAGGGTGTGAGCAGAATAGGAGCTGGCACACACACGTGCACACACACACACACATAGACACACACACACACACACACACAGACACAGACGCACGCACGCACATACACACAGACACACACACACACACACACACACACACACACAGACACCCATGCGCCCACACACAGACCCACTCACACTCAAACACTCACCCTCATACAAGCACACTGGTTGTGTGACAGTCTGCATGTCTATGCGAGACTAAGATTGTGTTTGTAAGTGACAAAAATGCACAAATGAACAGAATTTGTATGAAGAAGAAGAGAAGAGATGCCGTGCCAGAGAGTATGAGGTTGTGTGACGGATGTTTCTTGCGTTACCTAAAGAACTCTACGCTTGGCCACAGTTCACAATACACTTGAAAATCTCTTTCGAAATTATAATGTTGTCCCGACCAATCAGCACAATAATTGTTGATGGCTTCAACATTTCCACTTTCTTTTTAGGGGCGGGAACATTCATATTCTATCTGGAGTTTGTTCTTCCAATTGGAATGGCAACAACTCTTCAGTCTATTTAGACAAGGAAAAATAATCCATTACTTTTTTTCCAGCGTGTTTTCCAGCGTGAGTGTTTCTTCTCCTGCAGCTACAGTATGAAATGTTCCAGATATCGCCTCTCGGCAGCAGAAACGTCTACTTGGATGTTTCGGTATAAATCATCCCTAGGCGATCTGTGCGTGCGCTGTAATAAGCAGTGAGGTTTTCGCCGTACCAAACACAGAAGATAAGGGCCTTGATAACGGACTCTGTGATGGTAAAACAGTGGGGGGGGGGGGGGGGGGGGGGGGGGGTGCAGTGTCTGCGGCGATGTTCCTCGGCAACCCTCCAAGCCTCCTGTCGAGAGGAGGTTGCCGTGGAGTCTCCGGGGTTATGGGGGCAGAAGCCCAGGAGCCCCAGTGTGAGTCTGGAAGTCACATCTCCTTATTCCATCACTCTACACACACACACACACACACACACACACACACACACACACACACACACACACACACACACACACACACACACACACACACACACACACACACACTCACACACACACTCCCCCACATACATAAACAATCACGCACACACACATTTCCCCCACATATACACATACAAACACACACCCAGACACACACATACTCCCCCCAAGTACACACACACACATACACACACACCTCCCCTGCCTCGCCTGGAATCTCCCCCCTTATCAGTGAGGATCCCTTATCGAGTGGATGCTAATTGCTATAGACAGATTTACAAATTGTGCACATTAGTTTTATCTGATGCCCCGGGGGACTGCTTGAGACAAGCTTAAATAAGCACTGATGGGATGCCTGAGTGACAATAGATATATTCTCCTGGCTGCGTTCCACCAGCCCAGACAGACTGCCACTGAGCCTCTCACTGACAGCCTGTAAGATATTACAGAGATATGCCATCGCAGCGGAGAGGTAGCGCTCAGGCCCCAGACGAAAGAATGCAAGGCTTTAGGGAGAGAGAGGGAGAGAGAGAGAGAGAGAGGGGAGACAGGGAAGGTGTGTCTCACCCCTTCTGTGCAGCTTGCAGTCGTTCATCCTCCGCAGTGTGCTCCGACTTGGCTGCAGAGAGAACAAACAAACACAGACATTCTACATTAGTACTCAGCAGCATTCTAAACAGGAACTCTAAATGGTGTTCCCCATGAGAACTGCATTGTAAAGTGCAAAGAGGTGCTTTTTCTGGGTCTATCCTGCCCAAAGTCAAATGAGGCCTCGTCTGGGGACACACATATTGCCGTATTGTCGAGACAAGCGTAATGGAGACTTTGACATTTAAATTGCCCACTAAATGCAAGACTGATTATAAGCAAACTACCATAGATGAGTGACTGGTACTGAGTGCTGAGTAAAGCTTATCACTGGCATGGGATGGCCTGACATGCGATAAACAGAGTAACGTGAATGACAAGGTGTCCCTGCGTGTGTTTTTCTGTGCATATTTGGTACTCTACTGTGTATGTGATATTTAATAGTATGAGCCTCTGTGTGTGTATGAGTGTGTGTGTGTGCATGAACTTGTGAAAATGCTTGTGTATGTTTTTTGAATGACTATGTGTGTCAATAACAATGTATGTGTGACTGATTACTGCTTGTGTTTGTGTGTGAGAGAGACAGATGTGCATGTGCATGTGTTTATGATGTTTGTGGGACTATATGATGTTTACATGAATGCGTGTGTGCTTGTAAGCGTGTGGGTGTGCGTGTGTGTGTGTGTGTGTGTGTGTGTGTGTGTGTGTGTGTGTGTGTGTGTGTGTGTAAACTGACTGAGAGGAGTCAGGGCTTGGGAACTGGAGGCTCCTGTAGAGGCCAGCCATGTAAAAGTGTCTAAATGCAAGGCAGATGTGTGCGGCAGGCCCGGCCGAGGTGCAAGAATTTATCTAGGGCCAGTGAGAGCCTGTGATCTCAGATTTATTGCTTTTTTCCAGATTCATCCTTTTTACAATGATGGGGGCACCTTTCCCACTTGAAGATTTAAGAGGGGGAAGTCTCCAAAAAATTGTTCAAAGGCAGGTTTGGGGGTCTTTTGGGAGTGGGTGAGCTTAAGCTACAACCACCCCTTTTCCTTTTTACCTTTTTTCATCTCTCTCTCTCGCTCTCTCTCTTTCGGTGTGTGTGTTTGTGTGTCTGGTCTGTATGTGACGGTACCTGTGTGTGAAAGTGTTAACGTGTACACGTGGGTATGTGTGTTAGCACGTAAGTGAGCCTGCATTTGAGTGTATATGTGTGTGTCAGCTAGAGTGTGTGTGTGTGTGTATGTTTAAATGTAATCTAATGAAGGACATGAAGGAGTATCTGTGCAGAATAAGGGCGGGTGAGAGAGTGTGTGTGGGGTGTGCTAGGACCAATGGCGAAAGTCACAGCAGGGGTGCTCTGGCGCCTCAGGTCCTTCTGTCTAACGTGTGTGTATGTGTGTGTATGTGTGTGAATGTGTGTGTGTGTGTGTGTGTGTGTGTGTGTGTGTGTGTGTGTGTGTGTGTGTGTGTGTGTGTGTGTGTGTGTGTATGTGTGTGTGTATGTGCGCGCGCAGAGGAGGCACCAGCGCTCCTGGGTCCCGGGCCGTGGTGAGAGAGGATGTGTGAAGTTTCTCTCGCCGCACCCCCCCCCCCCCCCCCCCTCCCCCCTCCCCACCAACCCCCCTCCTCGGCCCTTTCGTCTGTAAACATGAAACCAGTAGTGGCTAACTAGAAAGTTATGAGACGTGCATGCTGAGCGGGACAATAAATTAGGGCTTTAAAACTCTGACACACTTTTACACACCACTGGTTTACCTACAAGTCAGATAACCAAGCGTCTGAGACGTGATGCTAATTGCACAGCGCTACAATACCAGCTAGGCTACACACTCCACTTACCTCATGGGAAACGCGCTTAAATGTTTAATATTCTAAAAACCTTATTCTCAAAAAAAATAATTGAGTGATTTAGTATTTGTCTGGAGCCAGATATATAAAAGTTTGGTAACACTTTATTTAAGGACTGTCCATAAGACTGACATGACATCGTCATAACCATGATATGACACCTGTCATGAACATGAGGAAGTCTTTATGAATGTTTATGACTGTTGTCATTAATGCAAAGATAACATTGTTGAATGAAATATTGAATGAGAATTAAACAAGACTTTTTTCATTCCTTTTCCAATGGCTATGCCAATTCAAGTTGATACTGTATCACGCTGCAGAGATTCACTCTCGAAACATTATCCATAACATAATTAATTTCATTAGACCTGTAAACAGAAATTATACATGTCATGACTTTTCCAAAACTTTCAACAGATTTCCAGAATTTCATGACTTTTCAAGGTCTGGAAAATGGGATTTTAAAACCCCATGACTTTTCCAGGATTTGCCGTGGGAACCCTGTACTGGTTGAGCATGTAGCCTACAGTAGACATAGTGCGGGATGAAGCATTCGTTTTATATTTCAGTTGGTAATTTATTGTCACGCAGTACATCATATGTTAAGGGTGCTGTTTTTTAAGAATATGTCCTTTTCAGTTTCAGATGATTTAATTTCGCAGTGGATTATATATATACGTATATATATTTAAAGTTTACTTTCACTACCCTGTAAGGTATTAGAGCTGGCAGCCACTGTGCTGTACAGCAGCAGATACGAGAGTTGTCATTGGGGCCAATAAAGTGCTACCAAGGTCTCAACCGCAATCCAGAACCCATGTGTCTGGTTTCTTCTTTCTCTCCACACGCCCCACCACCCACATGTTAGAGACACAATGTAGAGTCCCAGGGTGTGTGGAGAGGTACCTACAGGCAGTGGGCACGCAGAGGGAGTGGGTTAGATCAATTCAAGAAAAACAAAAACAAGTCTTGACACTTGTCAATTGCTTTTGTTAAGCTGTTTAAAATCATTTGACAGTGTAATACAACTTAATTACATCTTTCTGACAAGTCCAAATTGCACTACTGTAGTTGAGCTCAAGGGCATTATTTAGAACAATGTTAGAAAAGCATTTGACAGTGTAATAAAACTTAATTACATCTTTCTGACAAGTCCAAATTGTAGTACTGTAGTTGAGGTCAAAGAAATGATTCCCGACACAGTTAAAATAAAAAAGTGTAATAACACTTAATAACTACTCCAAATTGTGGCACTGTAGTTGAGGTCAGGTTGAGGCGTGACTAAGACTGGGCTATTGGGCTGAAGCCCCGGATATATTTTGTCAATAGCCCCAAACCTGTCCTGATGGCTGGTAGGTTACCTTTCCCTTGTTGTCAATCCCTGTCTATTCACAATGTGTGTGTGTGTGTGTGTGTGTGTGTGTGTGTGTGTGTTGTGTGTGTGTGTGTGTGTGTGTGTGTGTGTGTGTGTGTGTGTGTGTGTGTGTGTGTGTGTGTGCGTGTGTGTGTGTGTTTGTGTGTGTTTTTGTATGTGTGTGAGAGAGAGAGAGAGAGAGAGAGCTGAAGCCCCGGATATTTTGTCCCTACCCCCAAACCTGTCCTGCTGCCTGGGAGGTTACCTTCCCCTTGTTGTTTGGGCATGGTAGTTAGCATCACTGTCCCTTACTATCAACGTGCTTGACCTTTTGGGCAAGAGCAAGGTCAAAGGGAATGAGGTGAAGCAAGAATTACATGAAGGCAAATATCCAGGGCTTCTGCCCAATAACTTGGCCCTAGCCACACCCCAGATGGGCTTTCTGTTTCTGCCTCAAACTGCGTGAAAATGGTGCATTTAGCTGCCAGAATTTGAAACATTTTCCAACAGGTCAGGGCCCGAATGGTTTCAACTCCTAGCAACGTTCCTGCCTATTGACAGGTTATGCTGTCTTGGTTAATGTCAAGGGGTTCATAACAAAGACATCCCAAACATCAACTTTGCATTACAAATTTTAATAATTGACCGAATGACACTAAATAACAACAATCATTCAACAATCAATCAATCACTTCATGAAGTTCATGACAGGTGTCATGTTGTCATGGTTATGACGGTGTCATGTCAGTCTTCTGCACACCCCAAATAAAAGTGCTAATTGAAACCCAAAGCATTTGGTTGAAAAGGCAAGGAACACAGTACAGTTAGACTAAGCGATGAGACTATCCTAAGAGGGTACTTAATGTTGAGACTCCTTTGGATTCAAGAAAAACTAATGAGGTGAATCCCAAACCAGAACAAATTGTTGTGATCCAGATCTGAAGTGCTCCTCAGCGCAAAGCTTGTGCTAACATCTCGCTGGCAAATCACCACAAAGTTATATTGGCATCTGCAGAGCCTTCACTAAACACACAAGGCTCCGCAACAAGAGATTGATACAGTTTTGATGCAGGGCTCACAGAGATGACAAAGGTTGGAGAAAGTTCGAGCTCCTCCGCTTGATGTATCATTTATTAATGTTGCTTTGAGTGTCCTCCAAAATTAATTTAAGTGGAATTAATTGATTCATTACCTGCAGTGGATTAGTATGGTATTAATGTTGACATGATTATTAAGTGGTCCTGGAAGCCTCCCTGCCCTTCATATCTTGCGCCAGTCAGTAATATTAAGCAGACGCCGCCGTTTGCTTACGGACCCAACTTACCCCTGGAAGAAGAAACGTTTTGACTCGAAAACTCGGATTAAATTCCCCAAAAATTCAGACCTTGAAAGGTAATGATTAAAATGGAAATCAGTTCAGTCATCTGATGATGCATTCCGTTCTATAACTCCCTTCAAATCATAAAAATACGACTCTGAAGAATGACGATAGGGGCCAAAGGAGGCAGAGATGCCAAACGACACAAACAAGTGGCCAAACGACACAAACAATGGGTCAAACAACACAAACAAGGGGTCAAAACACTAACTGGAGTGTACAGGATCTTTTGAGTATGAAGGAACATTCTCGATTCTTGACCAGACTAAGACTTGTCTTACTAAAACATGGCCTCAAACACTCTAGTCCACTGCTGTGTGCAGTGTATCTTAAATGGGAAGAGCAGAAACGGGGAGAAAGAGAGTGTGTGTGTGTGTGTGTGTGTAAGAGAGAACAAGAGGGTGAGAGAGAGAACAAGAGGGTGAGAGAGAGAGAGTGACAGGGCAAGAGTGGAAAAGGAGAAGAAAGGCACAGGGGCCTTTAAGGACAGAAGAGAGGGAAGGTGAGAGAGGAGCTGGAGGGAGTGGGAAGTGGGTCGGTGGGCCAGCGGCTCATGAGAATAATGGAGCACAGAATGACGGATCAATGAGCTCAGGGAGATGTAAAGAGCTTGTCAGATCACAGTGCACTTTAAGGGCCGGCACGCGGGTCGTTCGAGTTCACCTGCGGCTCCCGCCGCGCGCGGCGACCGTCGGCAGAGCCGTGGCCGTAAAGCCCTCACACATGAGTTATGGGTCACCCCACGCCGCAGACACACTCAAATGAGCCCAGATCCCCACCTTCACGCACACACACACACACACACACACACACACACACACACACACACACACACACACACACACACACACACAGCATAACTGTATTCAGGCACCCCCATGGCCACCAGTGAGAGGCCTTTTGTGGTTTTTCAGCAGAACCTAATATATACTTGTGTGACTTCTCCATCAACCCACCATCACTGTGAGCCAACACTCAGACCCCCACCCCACACACAGAGGGCTGTGACCCATCAGGACCTACAGAGAAGTGGAGATTTATGGAAGCACTCCCATGCTTGTGGGGCTTCCCAGGTGGGCCGTGTAAGTTTGAGCGGTTGATAGAGTGGGGGGGGGTGGGGGGGTGGGGGGTAGGGGGGCGGCAGGTGGGCATCCACTCCACCCGTTCCCAGGGACAGCTGTGTCATTCCGCACGCCGCCCCCCCAGGGTGCCACACCTGACGCACCTGAGAGTGAACCCGCTGCTCCCTTCCTGAACTGCAATACACATCAGCGTTCTCACAAGGTGTTCCCAGCGCTCCACACCTGTGTGTGTGTGTGTCTGTGTGTGGTTTTGAAAACGCCCTGACAGAAAGACAGTGTACCTGTTCGTGTATGTGTCTGTTTGTGTGTGTGTGTGTGTGAGAGATCTGTGTGTATGTGTGTGTGCGCGTCTGTGTGTGGTTTTGAGAACATCGTGATTTGCCTGTGAAGCCTGCACAATCTCTGGCCCCGCGAGAGAGCCGTGGTGTCGTGTGTTGTGTACACTGAAGCCATGGAGTCGTCTCGGAGCCCCAGACAAGGGGAATGTCAGCTCACGGTCCGCGGCCCGCTTCAAAAGCCACGGCGAACTGTGGGAGGAATTCTGTTTATAAAGCGAGGTTTATAAGTATCGCCTGGTGGAACGTTCATGTGCAAGATGTGTTTTTGTTAACTAGGGCCGCTTTCTTTTTTTTTCTGTAGCCAGTGGCAACCATCGTACTTTTGGTACCATCCTAATGTTCAGTAATTACGTCCAGATTAGTGGCAGGCATAAACATAAACTCCAGACGCAAAAAAGTGCTTTGCGAATGAAAAACTAGAACTCGGGAAATATTTGAATAATGCAACAGATTTCCCTCTTAGTGCCCGCCTAAGACCTCCGGGACAAGCTGAACGCCTGCTGTAGCTGTTTGAACTCCGTCTGCGGGAACATCTCCAGAGAGGCAGAGATAAATGAAGCTGTCCTGTCATCATTTATCACCTCGGGTTAACGACATATGGATGCCATCTCATTGACGGACGGATCGCTCATTCATGCTTTGCGGAGAGGAAATTGTTTTGTTTTTGGACATCCACCCTTTTTTTTTTTTTCGTCCAAAGCCAGTTAAGCACGTACGTGTGTGAGCAGAAACAGACCAAGCTGTCCTCTTGCGAGGTGAAAGTTTTCATGTGTCACTGCCACTTTGGCCAGATAAAGGACCTTACAGCGCAGGCAGAGAAGGCCAGGGCTCATTTTCCTGGCTTCTGGCTACAGGGACTCCATATCAGACAGCTTTCATATCAGACGTCTTCCTGGAAGAATGCACCAGGAGCTATGGTTTGTCTGGCAGTGACAACGTTAGCCTATTTAGCCCTCTGAGCCCTGGGAATGTGCATACCTGTGTGCACGGGCTGACCAGACAGACCAGAGCAGCTCACAGGGGAAACAGGGAGCCTTCAGAAACAAAACGCTTTCATTGGAAAACTTTCGTCAAATCACTTTGATCTGAAACACCGTCATCATGGTTACTCTGCTTTCTGGATCCCTTCTTTTGTATTGTGATATTTATTTCTGTTTAGTTTCTATTGAAAACTCATTCTAATTTTGAAAATACGAGAGTACAGAAAAAGATTTTCGGAGACAGTTTGGCCACAGATGACCCCTACTCTTTGTCTCGCAAGCAACAGAGACATGTGATTACTATGGGCTTAAGGCTACCTGTTCACTTAACAATTCAGACAGAAAGATCAGACTTCACTGAGGGTAAAAGTGATGTCAGGGTTAAGGTTAACACTGAGGTGGGAGGGCTTGGGGTTATGTGAGGGCTGTGTGTGTGTTTATGTGTGTATATATGCATATACATGATGGTTTGTGCTTATGTTTATATATACAATACATATACATGTATGTATGTATGTATGTATGTATGTATGTATGTATGTATGTATGTATGTGAGTGTGTGTGTGTATGTGTATGTACGTATGTATGTATGTATGTATGTATGTATGTATGTATGTATGTATGTATGCACGTGTGTGTCTGTCTTTGTGTGTGTGTGTGTGTGTGTGTGTGTGTGTGTGTGTGTGTGTGTGTGTGTACATGGGGGTCACTAGGAGAGGCACCGAGAGTGCCCTGCTCCGGTGGTCCCCAGCAGCGTCCCACTGAGAGTGGCTTGCCTTTACGAGACCTCAGCCAGGGATGTCCTGCCAGCTTTACTGCGGGCCTGACTACATGAAGCGTGTTTAGGGGAATGTGATCCCCTCCTACTGCACCCGTTACAGTCAGCCCTCTGTCAGCACATACAGTTTCCCCCACGGCCTGGCCTGAAGGGGAACAGCGCAGCGAGAGGAGGAAGAGGGAGTTCATGCACTCATGGGGCCAATTACAGTTTGAAGATGGCAGCGCTTCGAGCATGATTCAACATGAGGGCCAGATAAGGTGACCGGGCAGGGAAGCCTGGTCCTAATACAAGAATACAAAGCAGAGCGATTCTAAGGGCTGTGGTTTCACTTGTTGAAATGAACAGAGGAAATGGAAAAGTGCAAATGTGCACAGACACAATTGAGAGACAGGATTAGTCCCCATGTGTTGTGTCAGATATCTGCTTAAAAGGGAGTTGTTTGTGAATGGAAGGAAAGGGACCTTTTTGACCAGATCATGACTTCTGCATGAGGGCTTTGACTGATTGATTGACTGAATGATTGATTGCTTGATTGATCGGGACTGGTGGAGAGAAGAATGTCAGGCTTGTTCAGGATGGGGTGTGTGTGTGTGTGTGTGTGTGTGTGTGTGTGTGTGTGTGTGTGTGTCTGGTGGGGGGGGGGGGGTGTGGTGTTTGCATCTTGTCTGGCAAGCGTGGTCATGATGGTGGAGATGGGGGTGAGGGTGGATTGTGGAGGGGGCAAGTCTCTGTGGAACACACCGGGCGTCTTGGTGACTGTAAACACACAATCATCCCCCGTCTGCCTGGCCCCTGGCTTTACAACAAACCCCTTCTGCCCCCCCCTCCACCCTCAACCCCCTCACTTACCTCCGACCCCCCACCTCCACCCCTACCCCTGTGGCCCCTCTCGCTGGGGATCAAACAGCCCCAAGCAGGGGCTGCAGAGAGGTTTTAGGTGACACGCCGCACTTTTCAACCCCCCCATCCATCCCAAGCCCCTCTTGGACTCCACTGAGGCCAAAGCAAGACATGTCAACCTCCTCTCCCCTCCCCTTCCCTCCACCCAGCCGCCTTGGCAGTAGCCAGCACAGAGAGCCCAGGATCCAGATCTCATTTCCTGTTTGTTTTTTGGACTCACCAGTGACGACGAAGGCCTCCATTTTGTCCTTGAACGGCTGGAGGTGCTCCTCGAGGGAGTTGGCGCACACCTTCTGGACATCCTTCTCACATGCTGGGAAAAGAAGAGAAGAATAAGTGAGATGTAAACATAGAGAAATAAAGAAAGAAGGAAGAGAGGGAGAGAGAGAGAGAGAGAGAGAGAGAGAGAGAGAGAGAAGATGCTGAGCAAATCGGAGAGAGGAGAGGATCCATGGTGTGTTGGGTATGCTGCATGTATTGTTTGCTTTTATAGCGCTGGCCTCATCACTCGGATGGTGCATAAAACGATAACGAGCCATAACCCAATGCCAACGCTATGCATTAACCAAGGGCATGTGAGTGCACGTATCACCTTACCAACAGCAACACATTCATAATTGACTTAAAGAGAGCCGGGTGTGAGGGGGGAAACACATGAGGGAGAGAGAAGTGTGTGAATCTCTCCAAAAACATCCCAAAACAGATGGCTATTAAAGCCTCCGAAAGAAAGCTGGCAGGCCCTTTAAATGAGCTTGGGCCGCATTCAAAATGTAACGGGAGAAACGCTTTTCATTATCAGAACAAAGTTTTCGCCGCGGAAAAGTTTTTTTTTTTTTTCTTTTCTTTTCTTTTTCTTACCGGAATCTGTGGTGGCAAAAATCTTGTAAGCAAAGAGCTCTTTAAAAACAAATGGAATACAGACCTAGGTCACGCCAATAAGGGGAAGTACACAGTCTAATACATACAGAATTGACCTGCTCTGAGGAGCGGAGATTAGTCATGTCGCTGTCATGCCAACAGACGCTTGTGGGAATGCACATCAGCTCTTGGGGTTTGGGTGTGAGTGTAATATTGTGTTGTTTACTGAAGCTCGCAGGTTCATGGCCCTTAGAACTGGACGTGTTAATAGAACCAAAAGAGAGCATCTGAAGTCCTCCACAAAGTTCTCTCTCCCTCACTCTCTCTTTGTGTGTGTGAGTATATATGTGTGTTTGAAAGTGTGTGTGTGTGTGTGTATGTGTGTGTGTGCATGAATGTGCACTTGTCTGTGTATATATGAGTACACGCATGCATGTGTGTTTGGATGTCTTAATAAACGCATCCTGTACTCAGACCCTGGCATGTCTAGCGTATGATGCCTGGCTTTCACAGTAAACCTGGGAATCCGGACACCATATGGTGGAGGTGGGCTTGACCCATTGCACGTCTGGAGCTGTTGTTTTACTGTGTTTGTTCCCGCCAGTCTGCTTTGTAGCCCTGCCAAACAATCTAGCTCACCAAACAAAACAGAAAGAGGAAAAAAACCCTCCACTTTGGCAAAGTCTGCACGACTCATTCAAATGATCCTGTGTTGATGTATACAGCACAGTGTGAATAATCAAATTTTTTCTATTCACCTGCTAATCATTACTGGCCACAGTACATTTCTCCAGCAGGTCATAATCACATCTCTTTTAAGAGGACCACTGGCTGATTGAAGGGGATCAATGCTGTCTGATTTCTTTCTGGGAATCTTGAAGTAAAAGGATCCCCTAATTAAAACATGTCTGGCCAAGCAGATAGGGGAAACGTATTCCTTTGGATATGTGTGTCTGTCGGTGTATGTCTGGGAGTGCATGAATGTGTGAGAGAGTGTGTGTGTGCTTACGTGCTTATGTGTGTGTGTGTGTGTGTTTGTGTTTGTGTTTGTGTGTGTGTGTCTCTGTGTGTGTGTGTGTATGTGTGTATGTGTGTGTGTGTGTGTGTGTGTGTGTGTGTGTGTGTGTGTGTGTGTGTGCTTGCGTGTGTGTGTCTAATGTATTCACTGTTGTTTAGCCAGATAAGTCCCCCAAAATTCCTCTGACATCGGTGGAACTGAAATAATTGGCCCGTTTTGTAACGCTTAGGCTCCTAAGCCATGCTTGTGGACCACATACTTCTGAAAATCCTCTTTGACAAACATCCAGGCCAGTGGCCAGAGATCTGACCAAAGGGTTCTGTTACCTAATCTATGAGAATGATGAAAGATTCATCAAATGAAAGGAGAAAGAAACACAAACAACGAAATGAAAACTAAATTACATTTTGAAAGAAAAAAAAAATGAATGTTCCTCTGTGCTTAGCAAAAATCAGAAATACATAGAATAACGAATGCATAAAGCTCCCAAACTCTTTCTAGGTTATCCCATGAGAAAGCCATCCCACATTGTCAAGTCCTCAAACACAGTAACACACAAAGTTAAAGATCTTCTGCCATGTACAGTATGTAGCACCTTGACAAGTGGTTCATTGGCAACCAAAACATCAGCATTCTTGGGAAACAGATATCCCAAACTGACAACACAAAGCTTTGATGTTTGCCAATTTGTTCAAGATACGAAATACGGAGGACAAATGTAAATGTTTCTCCTGGTACAAGAGCTGAATACTGCAGAGCAGAATACTATGGATGGTCAACAAGCATTGTGGCTCCACAGGCAGCTCACAAGCTCAGCCACTGGATAGTGATCCATGGAGGGGTTTTTGCCATTCAATGTTGTATACACAGGCACATAATATACCAGTTATTTATGATGACCGAAGACACCAGACTAACAGATCACTGAGTCATCTGTGGTTTGAGCACTTCCTTTCACATGCTTGATGTGGCGCAAAGAGTCACTGTAGATGGCAATGTTTACAAACGAGTTTAGTCAGCAAAACATAGAGGATAAACTATTGAATTAGCATTGAGCAACAGGTGCCTCCTCCAGCTTTCATTGTAAGATTTCCAGGAGTTGACTTCACAGAGTAAATATGTAAATATGTCTGTCTGCGGCAGTCTTGGTCAAAACATATCCCGGGGTTGGAGACACAGCAATGACTAATGCTCCCATCGCCTGCTTTTTCGAGACGCCCGCTTGTGACAGGATGCCCCCCTGAGTACCATCAACCCCTCAATTTCCAGGAGACTCCTTCCTAAATGCGGTCCAGACAGCTAGGGCCCACGAGACGGAAAGCTCAGCAAAGCAAACAGCAGGCTGTGTCAAACAAAAAGTCCCCCCGCGCCCCGCTGATTGAAAAGTATTGTCTCCTGACAGTGCAGCGAGAACCACAGAGGGCAGCAGCGTTAGGCACAGAGGGAGGACCAGGGCGAGGGCCAGTGAAGTGCTGAAAAGGGGAGTGTACAATCCATGAAATGTTTATGATTTTACATATTGTTACGCGGACGACTTGTCGAGTTAGCAAACCATAAAAATGCGGACTTGTCAGTGTGTGGTGTCACATAAGGTTGGGTTAGTCCACGGGCGCTGACATGGCGGGGCCCAGCGGAGAGTGTAAATGCGATACGTACTGAACAAAGATCTAAATGCAACATGGAACGACTCCTGTAAATAGTAAACAGTGCATGGAGCTATGGCTACAGATATAAATTGGTACTCAGAATGTGAGAGAAATAAACTGTTTCAGCATGGAGCATGGAGACATTACATGATCTATTATTACAGTTCAGTGAAACATGGGAGCAAAATCTGACATGTTGCCGTTATAGTTTTGTTCAGTGAATTTATTGACTATGACAAAAAACATTGAGGTGGTGGAGGAGGTGGGGGTGTGTGTTTCCTACACATTGTGTGTGGTGTTCTCCTTCAGCGCCACTTCTCCAGGGTCCCCTCTCCATCTTTAAGCGAGCAGCTCCACGGCTAACTGCATAATTACATTACGCTAAATAAAGCCATGCTGTTCTCAAATTGAGCGACTAGTGGTAATCGGGTCCTGTGTGCCCACAAACCTGTATCGGCTTACCAGTGGGCACGCTGCCGGAGGGGACGGCTTCTGCCTCGGAAACAAAAAAAAATCAGAGCAAAGCCTCCTCCCTACAGAGACGCCGACTCCAGAACATGCTCTGGCCAGATCAGGTCCGTTTCAGTCACTGTACTATCTGGGCCCTCATCACACTAAAACAAGGATCAGAGGACTGATTCCCAGTCATGATCTTGAAGTGCTTAGTGAGGGTTAAGGTCCTACAAACGTTGAGTAAA
Source organism: Clupea harengus (assembly GCF_900700415.2). Classification (NCBI taxonomy): domain Eukaryota; kingdom Metazoa; phylum Chordata; class Actinopteri; order Clupeiformes; family Clupeidae; genus Clupea; species Clupea harengus. Next base: position 16,117,999 of record NC_045165.1, read on the forward strand.
ACAGTTAGTGACTGTTCTGTTTGGGCTGTACTGTTTCTCTTACGTTTAATAAAATACTTTCCCTTCTACAATGTTTATAACTATGAAGTATTTCATTGTTTTTTTTCTATGTGACCTATTATAATTTGACCGGCAATTACAAAAACTAAGAACATTAGTCACTGAAATTAAATATGATGCCTTGAAATATTAGACATTTTATCAACGTGGATCTCAAAACAACAGATGTTTTTTCGCAGTATCAGTGACATACACCATCTCTGAGTTCCCGACAATGACTGTAGATGTGGTGGCTGATGGTTAAAATGTTCTTCTTGGCCGATATTGGCATGTTGCTGCAGCGGGACTCTGCTCCATGTCCCTGCCTTTTCTCAAGTTCATCGAGGGACTGTGGCAAGAGGAGACAGCCCATAATCCAAGACAGAGCAAGACCCAGCAGAGCGGCCACTCCTGATTGAATTCACATGGCCAGAAAACAGTAGTGTTGTCATTGGGTGTTGTGTTGACTAGGTGTGGAGGGGGGCAGACATTCATGGAAATCAAAATGTAAATCACGAAGCGAATCCTCTTACACAAGACGTTTGTGTGTGTGTGTGTGTGTGTGCGTGTGTGTTTAACGCCCCGAGTTGCTTCGGCTCGGTTTCAGCGGGGTCAGGGGATTCGGAGACTTGGGCTTTGATGACAAAGCCCTACACACATGCAATTACTCAGGGAGGAGGAAGGGGAGGAGGGGTAGAAAAAAAAGACCACAGCAACAAAACAACTCTCTGACCATTTCACTACATCAAGGCAAAGACAGGAGTTAACTGTGGGAATGTTATTAAAGACCGAAAAAATGCTTGCCTGATTACTTCCCAAAAAAAGAAAAGCAAAAGCAGCCCTGGTAAAAGGTCTTAAGCCATACTTTACCATTATGAATAACTACGTCTTAATTAAGGTGCAATTAATCAAGGAGGAGGGGGTCAAAACACACCGTTGAAATGTTCTATCGTGAGCACTCCCAGATAAGGAGATGGGCAGGAATTCAGAGATGCCTCGGAGGAGCCAGGGAAGTTTTAGCCAGACTCCAGCAAGTCTGCCCTGGTTTCTAGAGGGAGACGCGACCATGGGCAACTAGGCATGAGACGGGCGGCCAGGCATCCCAAAGCCTTGCATCATACGAGAACACAGGGGGGGAGGCAAGAGGGGGTTGGGGGGGTTAATTCTGTTGATGCTCTGATTTTTTGTTTTGGATAGGGGGATAGGGGTAGTTGGCAAATGTGGCCTACTCTTGTCACTTTGATGTCCACTGCCTCCCCCCCACCCCGAGTCGCAGAAAGCGACCACTTCAACAGCTACCAGTAAATCTGACAATGTGGAGACAATGGCACATTGTCAGGAGTGGCTTGGCTGAAGGAAAGATATTTGAAAAACAATCCACAGAAGCATAAACCAGGCTCCCGTACCAATGCACAACAGAAACAATCGTCATTTCTCCTCTCAATGATAAAAGTGCGTGACAATAAAAAAACATGTTGTTTAAACATGCACACACCCACACCCACACCCACACACACACACACACACACGAGTACACAGTGCTTAAACGTAATGTTTTGGAAAATCTTTTCCAGTCCGAGGTCTCCAGCCAGAGGCAGGTTGAGCCTGTGCGTTGTCTGCGTCCTGGCAGCCCAGGGTTATTTATACCTCAGCGAGGCCCACTTCCATCAGCGCAAAGCCCAGGAATTCTACTGATAATCCACAATTATACACAACCTCCACGGCCTGACGGGCTCCAGGATAAATCCCTGCTATTATCTGAGTCCGAGCCAGCCCGGGGAGCTCTTGAGTAAAGGTAAGTCCCACTCGACCCGATAAATCCTCCCCTATTGTGTCCTAAAAACCCAGCAAACTTTAAGACATTGCCAGTCGCCAGTCACGGCTCTGGTGCTGACAGCCCTGTTCGGCCATGGGAAATATGTCCTCGAAGAGAACATGTTCTAGGTTTATGAGGACAGCTGAAGAGATTTGTGGTGAAGTTGTGTAAAACTGGTGTTAGGCTACGCCACACTCTTTTTGATGCACTGCTTATGGTGTTAAGACAGCACAGCCTGCTGCAATTGCTGGCTTGATAAAATCAAACTTTACACAGCCCCTGCAGTATAATCAGTTAAAGCTTTAAATGGGACAATTAAAAGCTTCAGCTCACTCCTTCATGATGACAAACTCATATATATATACTACGGCTAACGCATACATAAATACATACCTACATACAGCACAGCATTAGCCGTAGTCTACAGTCTTCACCCTGAACAATCCCTTGTACGTAGCTAATCTACATAGAAATATTTGAGTCTTGGGCTTAATCCTTTGCCTCGATCCCATACTCAGCCAGTGAGGAACAGCAGTGCTCCCCTGAAGCCGTGAGAAATGCGGGAAGAGAGGCCTGGGCTCTGAATCCTCAATCATAAAACATCCCTCAAGCTAAAATCCTTGCTTGGTGCTGACATTAAAGGGCAATTTAAAGTGAAGACACTGTCTGATTTGCCACCATGATGAATGTCTTGCCCAGCTCGAGTCTTCTGTGAAACACTAAACTCCTCCGGGCAGCAAATGGCCTCTGACTGTTCATTTTTATTTGATACTATTTCATTCAGTAGCACCCCTGCCTCGCTGTCCTCACACATTACCAGCTAGCCTCACTGAAGCCTAGCTGGCCTCCCTAGTTCCAGTGAAGAGCATGAAGAACCTCTTACTGACTGCAAAAAATCCGGTCTCGATTCAAAGGCATTTGGACTGGTGATGTGGGACACTGGCTCTGAATCATTCCCTCCAGGGTAAACTTACTGAGTGAGTTCTAAGTGGAATTTAAAATTAGCGAGACACTCTCCAAAGCGACTAGGAAGCACATCTGGGACACTCATCAGCGACAGCTGTGAGAATTCATCTATGGCATTTTGACTGGCTCCTTATGTGAGAGTGCAGACTAAAAATAAATAATATTTGAAGATTTCTATTCCATGCTATTTCTAGACTGATGGGCACATTCTCTTTAGTGCCCTTTCACTAGGTGATCAGCATTTCAGCTTAACTACTCCTAACAATGTGATCTGACCAGTAGGCAAATAGCATATGACACAGATTCTATATCAGCCTTGGTCTCAGTCCATAAACACAGTCTTGACTTCTGAAAGCGAGGTGTGCTGCAAGCACACCACCCCACGAAACAGGAAGACAGATCAAATGTGGATCATATTTCTGTCTCATTGAGAGGTGGAGAGGGCAGAAGGGCAGCCAGGCTGTCTGGGGGCAGATCGGCCCCTGTCCAGTCCAACTAAGCAATCAGAGAGTGGCCCCTTCCTCCTTCAAACCTACCACCCTCGCTACAGTCGAGCCCCTATGACGTCCAACACAGACTAATTAAGGAAAGGGCCGAGTACAGATCCCTGGGGAACACCGCACAGTCCTTGATATGAAGCATGCAGTGCGGCTATAACTCATTTACTGGCCTTTGGAAAACAGTGTAGTCAATCTGGGTGAGTTCTGTGTAGTTTTATCTCACATGCGTAAATCAGAAACATCACCTTCTTTTTTACGAGAAATATGGAAATATTTCTAATTAAGACCAGTTGGGTTCTATGGGATGTGGGTTATAATGGAGGAGCATAAATATTTATTCCTACCGGCTGGAGGTAAGAATAAAAAATAAAGAGGCATAGGTGGACCTTCCTGAACAGTGAGAATTCTCACTTACAATTCCCTGCCAATACCCCGAGGACTCTGAGGCGAGACTTTAAAAGTTTTTTGGGGGGGGAGTACAGATCAAATACTAAGCCCCTTATGTTACATTTATTGTCTTAAACTCCTCCATTTTTCCTAATAAATGACTGACAGCTTGAGGTGGGGCTCAAGACTCTTGTAGACCCCTTTGTATTTTTCCCCCCGGGTCAGTGAGGATCAGGCTTTAACAGCAATCTGCTTAAGTGAGGTGAGAGGAGAGAGCATATCTAATTGCTTTCATATGTCGGATTATTGGTTGATTTAAATAATCACAGACACGAGGGGGCCGGAGGGCATCGCCTTTCACCCTGGGACGGCCCAGAGGAGGCACACTGTGTGGGGAAGCCTCGACCCTGTAGACCAGACACACCGTATTAAATAAAAAACCCTACCTGCTTGGCAGTCTCTCACTATGAAATTTTCATCTAACAGTTTTACTACGGATTTTAGTCCTCTGACCATAGCAAAAGCAGGCAGCCAGTAGTTTCTGTTAAATATGGATTCAGCCCCCATTGCTATTTAATTGTCTTTCAGGGTAGATGATGGATGAAATTGAGAGTTATATAATGGCTATTAAGGCAACAACAGCTAGAGCAACAAGATGGTGTGAACTGTTTTTTTCAACAGGTACAGACATATACTATACCATATCATGACACATCATTTAAGTTAAAAGGGGAGTTTATGAGGACGAGTGACAAAGAAGTAGCTGTACCTGTCAGCTCTCTCTTGAGCTTCCTGACGTCCTTAAAGAGGTCTTCAAACTTGACTTGCGCAGCTAAGAAAAAATCCTGAGGCTCGGGTAAGGGGAATACACTTTTGTCTGTGCCTGCATCCTGATGCACAAACAGAGAAAAACAAAGCACTAAGAGATTGACTTCTTTGCCTTTGACCCATGTGTCATTAACATATAAATAATATATATAACTATAATATATAACAATTTTTCTTACCTTGTCAAAATTGCGCAGATAGTAGGACACCACATAATCCACCAAGCAAATACGACTATCCTGTCAGGAGAAATAATTGAATTTGTTATTAAAAGAGGTTGAAGCCCAAATTAATATAAAAAAAGCAGGGATTTCTATAACAAAGCCATAATAAGACAAACTAAACTTCTAGCTCTAATTAAATATGTGAAAAGCAATGAGTCCTAGCAGTAACAACAGTTTTGAAGACCACTTAGGAAAGATTTTATCAGCTAAAGTACTACTGACTTCAAGACAGAATGATCCTATAGGGAAACAACAGAAATTAACAGAAAAGAATAGAATGCCACATGAAAGAAGGGAAGAAACTAGAATGTAGCCCAATATATATAGAATATAGAATACAACCAAATGGAATAGAATACAACATCGATTTAAACAGTACCCTGCTCTTCACATCCTTCAGCTTAGGTAAGATCTCCAGGCCAAAGCCATCAGCTTGCCCTCTTGTCCTATTGCCTCCATTCATGTAGTTCCCAAAGGCCAACACCAGCCCCATTACGTCCTTTACGCTGTCTTGCTCTAGAAGACCCTAGACACACACACGCACGCACGCACGCATGCACGCACACACGCACACACGCACACGCACACACACACACACACACACACACACACACACACACACACACCCACATGCACACACACACAGAAAGAATAGCATGTCTGAGCCAAAGTTGAAATATCATGGCTCAGGATGCAAGGAAATTAAACATCCATCTCAGAAACTACCTGGCCATTCGCCACAATACTGGACAAACAGTATCATTTCCTAATGACAAACCAAATTGACAATTGTTCCCAAGGTCACCATTTTAAACCACACGTCTGAAAAGTTGAAAAGTTAATTCTCTGCATGTGTAAATACACTTAGAAGGGTGACAAGATTACCTACTGGCCAAGATATTCAAATGAATGTCAGTATTATGGATGGTTGCATATCCAGCCATTTCTGGTGAAACTGCTGTCACAACTCATCAGTTTGAAGCTCTCGAATGGTTTACCGAGAGGATATTTTACCTTGGACACAGTGGAAACAATCTCCACTTTGCGATGGATGGAGGAGATTCCCTCCACGAAGACCGACTGGAATATGATGCAGTGTGCCCTTCCAGAAAAGTCTGGGATCTGGGAGAGCTCGTAGAGGAACCTGTGAAAGGTCAGCATCACAAAATTACCTCACCACCCCCCAAAAAAAGAATGCTTAATTTGTCTGTTATCACTGAAGTGTGACCTTTCAGAGTTGACTCAACCTGACAAATCCAGGAAGGCAGCCTTACATTCATTACCTATTGTATCATAAGCCTCAGCTTAAAACAGACGCCTGATTCTCAAACCATTAATGAGTTAGAGGAGGCTGCTCTCCTGTCTACTGGAGGAACTAGAGGTTCTTGTTGCATTAATAAGCTGTAAATCTGGGCTACATTAAGGCCCAGATCAAAGACAGGCCATCAACACAGCACACAGACAGTGACATCAACACATAAACGGTACCATGATAGAGCGGAGGAGTGATTCCCTTGTGTAATGGGGAGGACGTCAAAACTCAGGTGAGTCATACATAGACATCCCATAATAACATGGCCTTCTCCGCCACATGTAAACCATTTAGTGAATCTATGAGAATCCAGTCAATCAGTGCCTGAGTGACTGTGTACATGCAGACAGTACAGGGGGAGATATGCTGTCGAGTCCCACGGCCATAACTGGAAAACAAGCGTGTGGGAGCAGACCCTTGAGGTGTCTACTATGTGTTTAAGACGGCATACAAAATGTCAGCACCTGCGTTGTTAAAGTTAAATTTATTTTCATGAGGGGGAATAAATGAATAGAAGGGCCTGTGAAACAGGTTTTCATGGCTGTTTATAGACTATATGACAGCCAAGGTGATTTGGCAGCAGAAAAGGGCTGTTGCTGTACTACTATTTTTGAAGACTACGCAGAGTCTCAGCTCTTTCATCTGCATTTTCACTGTTGTACATTCTGCACATAGGGCTCCTGCATCTTAAACGCTGTTGCTTGTGGCAATGAGCCTCAGTTATGGGAAGTAGAGTATCTCACTGTTCAGGTTTGTCCAACAGTTTAACTTCGTCCTCCTTGGAGCTGTCGTAGTGCTTCTTGATCCTCTCGAGCTCGTCGCTGGTCGCTCTCTGCGAATGAGGACAAAAACAGCTGACTAAGCAACACGTGTGAAATCTGACAGCAACGAGACTGAAAAATGCTACAGGATAAACAGTGTCTGAAGAGTTCTGATTATCATTCCAGAACTGCGTAAAAACAAACGGGAGAATTTTGTATCTCAAGAAAATACTGACAGCCATCACGTCAAATTCAGTATTTATTTTCAGTACTATACAGATGTTTGAAAGACTGGTGGAATATATAAAAAGAAAGTTCTCCATCACAGACAAAAAGAAAAAGGAATGATAAAACATCTCTCATTTCTCATTTGCTATCCAGACTGCGTCCGAGCATACTCACATTTTCGTATAAAGCCTCAATGGTCTCCAAGTCCACCACCGAGTTGTCGACAGTCAAAACAGCTGGAAAGTTAAATGAGTTTATTAGACACATTCTCACATAAAAGGAAGATTATTTTCAGCAAGCATACTGTCTTCATTAAGCATCCACACGTTTGGAAAGCAAGCCTTTTCCTCAGCTAACTCAAAGGAGGTTAAACACATGCAGTCATGCCATTTCCTGTACTTTCAGTTTCAAACCTAACATTGGCAGGTTTTTTTTGTTTAGTTTTTTTTTTTGCCACAGTTATACACAGCATTAAGAAGCACTGTCAGCGAGGTATGCCTCTAAATGAAAGACGCCGTATAACAGTCTAGCCGCAAAGGTTTACTAGAACTGCTCTCACACTCTTATACACCATACGTATAAATACACACGGACGAGAAACCATAGTTAAAAACACCGAGATATCTAATCCTCTGTTTGTCCCCGGAAAAAAAAGCCCATATGTGTTTAGCGTGAGGTATTAGCCTGTTTGACAGGGGCGCTACTCTGTGGTTAAGGCGGTGTGGCAATGGATGGGAGAGGGGTGTCAGGGAGGCCAGGGTGGTGTCAGGGGAAGCCCCGGCACGGTGGCTCTCCTCGCTTGGAGACATGCAGGGGACTAAGCCTCTTTGCCATGGGTCACGGAAGACAACCTGTAACCGCTTAACCCCTGGACCTGCGCAGGGGAACCACCGCAGCTCCCAGTAATGATGTCTGCCGCGCAGAGACAGAAATGAGATGGGAGGAAGAGGAGGGGAGGATGGATGGAGAGGTCTGTGTTTGCGTGTGTGTGTGTGTGAGAGAGAGTGAGAGAGAGAAAAAAGAGAGAAAGAGAGAAAAACTGAGTGTGAGGAGAGATAATATATTGCCAGTCTGTGCACTCTCAAGAGTGTTGTGATAGTGAGATTCTGTCTGAGCTAAAATGATGAAACAAAAACAAAAGCACAGCACTCCAAGCTTGTGTGAGGGAACAGACACACATAGAGGAGGAATCAGAGGTATTCTTCAGGATGGTGTGGCTGTGTCATCGCACCTACGTGTTTTTTTCATCAACCACCATTTGGCTTTCAGAACACCTCGGCTACCAGCCTTCCGATTCCAACCTGCCCACGCAGCTAGACCCGGCCGCAATCCGGACATTCCGTAATTGTGACACACATCTCAACAAACTTCCAAAAGTCAAACATTCAAATTACAGCATGGGAGACGAGGCCTGCGGAATACTGCCAGAGCAGAGCTTTTGTTACAATGGGTTATTGAACACCCACCCACTGCGTGGTTCACACTCTTTCACTGAGGTGGGCAAGAGGGGGGCGGGGGGTGTTGGTGGGCTGGGGAGGTGGGGTAGGTGGTGGGAGTACTGGTATCGCTGGGGCAGTTCAGGGGGTCCGGATATTTCTCCACACCCGAAGATCAAAGCCCCCCCCCCCCCCAACCTCATCCCCTCTCTCACTGGCCGAGCTGCTGGGGCTGAACTGGAGTGTGTGTTGGTGTGTGTACTGTGTTTAGGTGTGTGTGGTGTGGGGGTAGGCTTCCCTCAGCCTCCCTTTAAAGCCCCATGACCCTGGAGGTCCCCTCCATCAGGCTGCCTCCTCGTCGGGGCTCCTGTGCTCGCCTCATACCCCTCCCACCCTGCCTCGCCCCCCCCAGGCCCCCCAGGCCCCCCCAGAGCTGGGGCTCCTTGCGCTCCCCTGGTTCCCAGTGGCCGTAATTACATTACATGTCCCATGTCTTTTTAATTTGCCAACAAAGGGCAGGCTAAGCAGGCGCAGGGCTGGAGGGCGCTTGTGTGTGTGTGTGTGTGTGTGTGTGTGTGTGTGTTTGTGTGTGTGTGTGTGTGTGTGTGTGTGTGTGTGTGTGTGGAGTGGTGGTGGTGGTGTTGGGATGGGGGGGGCAGTGTGGCATTGTCACATTTAGACAGTCCGCCTCACCTACACCCATTAGGGCTGAAGGAAGTCGACACATGCTGTGCTCGGAGCAGGCCATTTCAGTGTTTATGTGGGGGGGATGGGAGGGGGGATTTAGTCTGTGGTTCAACACCAAAAGAGAGAAAAGTAGAAAGACGGGGAGAGAGAGAGAGAGTAAGAGAGAGAGAGAGACAAGGAGAGAGGGAATAAAGAGACAAAGTCAGAAAGAAAAAACATGAGAGTGGATAAGGGACGAAAAAAAACTGACAGCCTTACTTGACTGTGAGTGTGTTTGTGTGTCTGTGTGTATAGGTGGATTTGTCTGTGTGTGAGTGTGTTTTATGTGGGACTGTGCAGTGTCTGCTCGCTGCAAGGCTGGATTTATACGTGTTCAGATCATTAGCGGGGTGTCGCTGCCATTAGGCTTGCAGCGACCGTCCCTGGCAACAATAAACAGATCTGCCGCGAGAGAGCAGAGAGCCGCGTGCCCAGACAACCAGGCGCTCACCACAACAGTGCTGCTGCCACGGTGACCACAGCGACCCGGAACACCCGGAAAACCGCCGCTCTGTCGATTCAGGGGGAAAAAATTCCCTCCCTCGTCTCGAACCTTAGACAGGCGGTGCGAGCAGGAATTCTAACAAGACTAGGAAATGTCTAAATGTCGGAACGGCTAATGACATTCCAATGTGGAGCCAGGGCCTTGGAAAAGCCTGAAAACAGCCGCTGCTTGCTGCCTGTGCTTCCGCTGCCTGTATTTCCGGAGAGAGGGAAAGGGGAAAAGACAAATTCATGGAAGTGCACATAAAAGTCGCATATCAGGAGACATAAAAAGACACATATCGACTGCCAGGGGGAAAGAATTTGACGGCCTTTTCTTTCCCGACTCTTTCCTCCCTCTAAAAATAACCAACGCAACATCTGCGTCTTATCAAGTGCGTGTGTTCTTTCTCTCTCTCTCTCTTTCTCCGTCGATCTGGTGAAAATAAGTGAAATATATAGCTGCTTAATTAAACGAACGAGTCCTGCGATAGAGAGACCGTGCCAGAGAAGAGTGACGTTAGCCTGCCTTGGCGCAGAGAGAGAGAGAGAGAGAGAGAAAGAGAGAGAGGGGGAAAGTAAAGCAGAGAGGGTTTCTCACCTTGCTGGATGTCCTTCATCTCCAGGTGCAGGCTGGATATAAGTATCCCCACTGTCTGAGACCGCTTCCCATCCAGTAGCTTGACAATCTACAGCACAGACAGAAAAGGAAGAATCCAGTCAGGAGCAGCACAACTCATCTACGTCCGAATACCTTTAGCAGCGACAGAAAACATTAATAACAGTGTAGCATTGTGAGAAGTGGCCACCATGACCAGAGACCTTGTTTGAAGCGGCTTCATTTCTAAATTAGATTAGAAACTCTCTGTGTATTTTTCTACCAAATTTTATGCTTTTATCATTTAATGAACAATTTAAATTAATTATATTCTACTGCTCCACTAATAATAGTATAGCATTGTGATAAATACAGTTCTGCGGCCTTGACCATGTGAGGCGGACATGATGGCAAAGAGCCTGAAGCCTATGGAGGATAGAATCGGTTGCTAGCACCTTT
>NC_045165.1:16133761-16166261 GCF_900700415.2 Clupea harengus
GTCATTTCAATCTCTCGCTGGTACCCCACTGCATCCTCTCTCTCTTTTCCTCTCCCTCCCTTACTTTCTTCTTCTCTCTCTCTTTTCCTCTATCTATCTGCCCCTCTCTCTCTCTCTGTCTCTGAGTAAGTTAATATGTGTGGAGACTAGGGCTGAACGATTAATTGCATTTGCGTTTTAATCGCGATATGATAGAACGCGATTTTCTAACCGCAATGTTCGCGATTAAAAAACGTGGTCTAAAAAAAATATATATATATATATAATTTTTTTTCTTTTTTTTTTAAAGATGGTACATTTTGCACAGAGTGTTTAAAAAGTGCATGCCTAGTGTTTATACTTAAAATTACTTTTTTTAAATTACTTAAATGCACAGTGGCAAAGCCACTGATTTGTTGTTCTTGTTTCTGTAATGAGCAGTTAAATAAAAATCAAAAATGTGGGAAAGAATATTTTACACTAAATGTATCTAATATTGTGTTGTTCATATTTAAATCATTCATTACGTTTTGTTGGGGAAAAAAAGAGGAAAAAAAAAAATCGCATATTAAATCGCAATCGCAATATTTTGGTAAAAAAATCGCAATTAGATTATTTTCCCAAATCGTTCAGCCCTAGTGGAGACCTGAGGTCTTTTGAGAGCTGTTTTGTCCAGTGCTGACAGTAGACAGTGCTCTGACAGCTGGCCAAGGCTGCTCACTGTACCGCCATCTGAGCCACATTAAAGAGACTGTATGGACAGCATTCCGCTAACACACACACACACACACACACACACAACCACAGAACATACACACACACACACACACACACACACACACAATCACACACACAACCCCCCCCCAAACACACAGAAACACACACTTACTCTCTCTCTGTCTCTCTCCCTCAGACACACACACACACACACACACACACACACACACACACACACAGATACAAAAGACGTCTGGAGACCTGTGTGATTGATCAGGAGAGGGTGGTGAGTATAGATTAAGTGGGACAGACATGGTCTGGACGGTCAGGTCCAGAGAAGGCTCGGGCGCCAGGCTGACGTGAACTGTGCATGGCTGGCTGTTATACTTAGCTGGGAATATCCGCAGTCAGACACTGTCATTATTCAGTTAGGGCCATAACCGTAATAATGACACAGTCAATTGGAGCTCCTCTGCTGTAACACATTGGGTTCTGCCTGTTATCCTGGACTCCGCTCAAGATTCTAGTACTTCTGCATGAATTCCACCAGCTGTGTAAGTGTAGCCTTGCAGCAAACTAAGGCAGTATTATAGTTAGGTTCTAGCAGGTAAACTGGCTGGCTGTATACATACAAATGCATCAAATAAAAAAAAACATTAACTGGTGAATGAGCTGAAAAAATGAACTGGTTTTATTAAGTAACCATAGACGTGAATAGCAGTTAAAATGTAACTTTTTTTTCTTTGGTCAAAATGTTCATTAAATCCTTTCTGTGGTACTACTTTACTATCTTTACTTTACTAACTATTTCACCATTACTTTTAATAGTCACTTTAAATGACCGTTAAACCTTAAACCTGAACCTCACACCCTAGGGACTGAGAGAGTCCTGCTGGGGTTTACTGTCTGCCACTGGACATGCCTCAGCCAGAGCCTGTGATGGATGCTACCCAGCTGGTATGAACTTGCTGCCACGCTGATAGCCTGGCATGACCCTGGCACAGAGCTGGCAGGCCCAGGGCCCAAGGAAGGGGGAAAGTGGGAAACCATTTATCTCTGGCACGGTTTAGACACGTTTTCTCTTTAAACACTCCTTTTAAGACTGGAATTTTGAGTTAATGTGGTTGGACGGTATTTACTAAGTCAGCAGAAGAAGATGGGAGAGAGGGAAAACTCTATGGTACTAGGATTTCAATGGGAGACTGAGAGAAAGAAAGAAAGAAAGAAAGAAAGGAAGAAAAAGACAGGGAGAGAGAGAGGGGGGAAAGAAAAGAGGCTAGACTGTCACTGGCTGTCAAATAACACTGCCTACTCACCCATCAATCAAAGCATCATCTCCATGACAACCCTCTATTTTGCTTCCTCCATGTGTGTTTTATGGTAAAGAGAAGCTTAAAAAAAAGCCATCTTTCACGAGCAGGCCTGCACATTTAATGTCCCGACCATGAAGGGGAGCAGGGGAAGAAGCAATATATTTTAACAAACCAAATAATTACCCTTTAATGATATCTGTGCCCCTCGGAGTGGAACTGAATACCGGCTGGGGGAAATGTAAACCAACGCAAGACCCAAACCCCCTCTAGTGGTATGCCTGTATCTTCAAATAAACACAGTCCCACACTGATTACATCTCCTTCGTTTAGAAGACCCTGATTATATTTGATTAAGAAAGTGTGTGTGTCTTCAACACCACTTTCATCAATGATTAGTTATCCACAGATTTCATCCTCTGTGTGTGTGTGTGTGTGTGTGTGTGTGTGTGTGTGTGTGTGTGTGTGTGTGTGTGTGTGTGTGTGTGTGTGTAGTGAGACGTTTTGGGCTGACCTGATAACGGGCCAGTGAGAAAACGGTGAGGCATAAAACAGCTGTTCCCCGTGTGAGATGTTCTAATGGGACTATACCGATTCAAACAGCAAACCGGAGCATTTTAGCACAGGGTTTGTTTACAATCTAATTCCTTTCACAATCCATACAACAGCATGCTGTTTGCTAGGTCCAAACATGCAAACTTTGCACATTTCATACCCGTTAAGACCACTGTGTGGTTCATTTTTTTACGGTCTTACTTGATACGTCCATTCTTTCTCTTCATCTCTCACCCCAACACTAATGACCAAGGGAATAAACAACCAGTGCACTGGGAGGTAAGGTCATTGTTGTAAGGTAAGGTAAGGACACATTTTGTAATATTTGGCAAAATTCTCCACACATTCCAGCTGCTATCAATAGTTTATGCTCGGAGGAAAAATGTCTGTTCCTGTGACTGGCTTCAGGCTTTGTAATCAGGGAAAGAAAAACAAATGATGATATCCACCAGTCCAACTTCCAACCAATCTGGACAAGTAGGCTGCCTGCCTGTCAGTCACGGCACCTTGCAACAGCGGCATGAGTCTATGTCTTGGACACATGTGGACACATTCTTTCAGGGGCATATGTGTTTGGCTTTAGAGTCTCAGAACAGCCAACTAGCACCAAGATCAACAGAGCCACTTAGTTTCTGCTTTCTGTTCTTGATTGACACCCTGCTGTTGCTCAGAAGAGACAGTGGTCAAAAACAGCCTAACTTTCCTTTGACTCTTCAGTATCAACAGTGGGCCTTTCTACTGGCCAATGCTGGGCACCTAACATATGATCAAGTACAATAAAGATAAAGCACCACATTCAAATATCACACCAAACCTTTTTGGTTTTAGCCTTCTTCTCATAGGTTTCAGACAGGGGCTTCTTCTTTGGCTGGAGGGTCGCTTTGGAGAAGAGCTCCTCGAACTCTTTAGTGTCGATGATATCCGGCTCCTCCAGATCTCCCCACAGTGTGTTGTTACTGGAAAGAGACGAAAGGGCATTTCAGTTTGTTTGTGTGAAACTCTTTTATTTGTTAAACGTAAAATCAATTACATTCAGAGCCTTGTTCACAGTTGTGGTTTATCTAGAGGTGATGGGGTCCGCTGAGGATGTGCCAACGCATTCTGCGGGACGGGCCGTTCTTCACCAGAGATAAACAATCTTGTGTTGCAGTTTATTTAATGTTTACCCCAGCTGCTCTGCTGTTTATTTCCATTTTGGAGGCATGGGTTGCCATTTTTATGAGTGCGAACCTGCGACAAACACAAGAGAGTTTTCTTCCCGCTTTTTTTAAGGTGTTTTTTATTACAAGAGCTCTTTGAGTGTATCCCCCCCCCCCCCCCCCCCCCACCGCCGTCCACCACTTTCTGCACCAGAAAAAAAGCCACACCACTTTAAAAAACAAAAGCTTCGGTGAAGATGTTGACTTAGGTTTCTCTTGTGTTGCCAGGCAACGTGGGGGAAAACAAACAGGGCAGCGTCGAGTTCAAACGCAGGCTCTCCGCTACCTTGAGTTTCCACTCCTTTTGTCTTGTGGACGGAGGATTAAATAAAAAGGCCCTCTCCAGACAACGTGGCAGCATCATGCTATGATAAGTGACGCTGAGCCCCCTTAAGCTTCTGGCTAATGAAGGGAGAGTGGGCTACGTTTGACATAAATCAAACTGCACGCACTATAAGCCAGACAGCTGCTGTGAGACAGGTTCAACTGGAGCTGCTCGAGTGAGAGAGAGGATGGTGAGACAGGTCACGCACCTCAGCTTCACCAGACGCTGTCCAATAATCTTTTTCATTCTGAGCTTTAAGGGCTACTTAATGCAAGCGTCTGGCAAGACCCACATAAACTGTCAAGAAAAGGCACTGCAGCACGAAAACCTAGTCTATGATAGCTCTTTGGAATTCAAGAGTGTTTCGTCCAGTTATATTTTACTATAATTCACTATGGGCTGAGTTATGATGAACAGGCCAAAGCTTCTGCAGTATCTCACGGAAGTGAATTGGAAAGACACTGCCAGGAACATTTAACAGCATCTACACTACGTAGGCTACCACTGTCATTCCAGTTATTGTTCTGAATCACCACTTCAACAGATTTCTTCTTAAAACTTGGTACGTTGTACAACAGGAAATTAAGCAATGGAAGGGAAAGGCAGCCTCTTTGAAAGCAACATGGGGAAATAAGGGAGTAAAAGCAGTGAAGAGAGTCTATGGGAATCGACCGACTTGCCAGTGACTCCATCAGTGTCTAGTGAATCCTGTTCAAAAACGAATCCCATTCAAATGTCATTCAAATTTGCGGTTTCTGTGTAGCCTGCCAAAGGGGGGGATCAGTTGTGATCCATAAAGCAACACTGGCAGCGAGTAACCTAGCCTGCACGCTCTCATTTCACAGGGATGCACTGCCATGCTTCCATGCTTCAATGCAATGCTTGCAATACGGTCTTCGTGGAAATGCACAAAGGCTGAATTTGAAGCAAAGACAACCCACACCCCGAACTTCTTTTTGTAAACACACACACATGTAAACACATCTATCTTGTGTTACAAATACATCCCCAAATCTCTCCTATACGACTGATGGAAATTCATCACTTTTCCTAGTCTCAATCAGTTGTACAGTATACCACAGTCATATACCACAACTGATGATAACCGTTAATGCTAGTAATTATAAAATGCTAACAACACAAAAACAAAGGAACGGTCAAAGCCATATACAAATGGAATGAGTGTAACTCACAAATGCATGATCTGATTAAACTATGGTATTCACTTGGGCACTGGGCACACAATATGTATCGACCACAGAAGTGTTCTTAATTCAGTATTACTGCCATTGTCATCATAGCCAGCTGGTCAAATCATGTGGGGGACAAACAGGGCTCTGTTTTTGTTGGGATCATGCATCTCTCTATTACCATTATACTTTTATACGTAACTTCGTCTGCACCCTCAGTATGGTACGGCCCAGTTCATTGCACTCACAATTGTTCACAACCTGCTACACTTCACTTCAATTCACTCCTCCTACTGTCGTGAGTCGCGTGTTAACATAGTCCCCAGAGTGTTTATCGAGAGTTGGGGGGGGTGAGTAAACGCTTGAAGAACCGCTGTTTTACTGTAACATTTATGGCTCGACCGCCACGGTCGTTGCCTAACCTAACCTGAGCCCACCATTGCTGCACTGGGCCTGAACCAGGAACTAAAGAGTGTGAACCTGGACTTGAGTTCCTGGTCCTCATCCCCACTGGTAGGAATACAGGGCCATAAAGCCTGGAGAACCACAGTACTCAGCCCTTTCCAGATGCTTACACCACAGCCACTTTCAAAAGCAGGTCACACTCTATTTGGCTGAAACACACAGCACAGGTGTTAAGAGAGCGATGCTGCAGACAGACAGACACACACACACACACCACACGCACACACACACACACACCCCTCCGTGGCTTTACGAGAGAGCTTTTGAATGTGTACGCAAAGGCACTCAGAGGAGTGATTCAAGTTCAGTCAATTGTACAGTACTTTTTCTGTTGGATTTCTAACCAGGCACTTGTCTATGGCAATTTAGGTTATACTGTCAAAATGGAAGCAATAATTCAGATGAGAAAGGTGGCTCTTTATTATCTGAGAAAGGTGTCTTCATATTGTTAATTAGTAGTATGTCTATAAAATTATTATGTTCTGTTTTTCATCAGATTGTTGAAGACGTCTATGTTGTCAAATGCTAAAAAGGTTTTGAATAGAGAGAACTGTTCTCTCTGCTACTTACTTGCTGTCCTGAATCTGAATGCGGGTCCAGTATAGAGGCTTCATGGGGCAGGCAGGCTCCACCGTGGGCTTGCGTGGGGCTTTCTCCACGGGCTGACTGAACCCAAACCCACCTAGGGCGGGTGGAGGTGGTGGGGGGCCACAACCTGGCATGGGAGGCGGAGGAGGTGGACCACATCCAGGTGGAGGTGGGGGAGGCGGAGGCCCTACACCAGGCAGGGGGGGAGGCGGTGGAGGCCCAGAACCCATCCCTGGTAGAGGAGGTGGCGGAGGAGGAGGAGGTGGGGCAGCACTGCCAGGTAACGGGGGTGGAGGAGGGATAAAGAGCCCTCCTGATTGGCCAGGCAGGGGTGGTGGTGGAGGGGGAGGTGGAGGAGGAGGCGGGACCCCACCCTGTTCCGCCCTCCTGAGAGTGTCCGGGTTGAGTTTCCCGGGCGCGCTGAGGTTGGGGCTGGTGGCCAGGCGCGCGCCCTCGCCCTCGGGCGTCTTGATGAAGGTCTCGCGGTCGGTCTGCACGCAGACGTTGCGGGTGGTGCGGGGCGGCTGCTCGTCCTCGGTGGAGACGCAGGCGTCGCGCAGCTCCCCGCACCGGTGGCCCGGGCTGTAGGCTCGGTCGCGCTGCATCGTGGCGATGGCTGACTCCAGCCGCGACACAGTGACCGCATGCTCCCCGCGCACCTGGAAGATCTGGAGCTCGAAATCAGCCTGAGGGTGGACAGGGAAAGCCAGACAAGACGTTTTAACACTGTATTACATTACGAGAATACTTCACAGTGACCACAGAAGGATGTCCTGACTGAAAAAAAACAAGACTCTTTGAGGACAAAGAGTCTCCTCATGAAGTCTGGTTTTACGGGCATCAAGTCTGTTTTTTTCTCAAAGCAGAAACCTATGAAAATGGGCTAGTCAATCAGAAAACACGACCCTGAAGTAACAAAATAAAGTAGACTGTAGATTCAGAAAACAACTGGCTTTGGTAGTGATTTAAAAGCTTCATCCAATGGTAAAGGCCTTTTGCCTGACCTTTCCGATGTCTTCTCCAATTTAAACTGAGGACCTGGATGATAAGGGAATGAAGAGAGAGGATAGCCAATGGCTGCTGGTGTATGTTAAACTCCTCGCTGATGAGCGTGTAGACAGGAGGCAAAAAAAAATCTCCAAACGAGAAAGAAAAACCCTCTGGCACTCATTTCTTCTGAGACCTGTGTGAAACTATTTGAAAACCTGTCTCAAAAGCTGCACCCTTGGCAACTCTGGCCCATTTGGATAAACAATGGATTAGAGTGCTACTATCAACAGCGGAATCGAACAGAGGTCACGGAGGATACACCAAAACCATCAGGTTTTTCACCGAAGAAAAAGTAATGGGAGACTCTGAGGAGCGGAAAGGAGAAAGAAAGAAAGAAAGAAAGAAAGAAAGAAAGAGAAAGAATGAGAGAGAGAGAGTCCAATACTTTTCTAAGAGTCTTACAAATGAGATCTGTGGACGTGTCCAGCTTGTAAACGGTGATCTTATTTCATATGAAGACCTGGCAGTAGGTGCACGGGCCACATCTGGAAAACATCAGGGCATCACAGCTTCCTTGCGTTACCCTGACTGGACTTTTATCGCTGGTCTGAGCACCATGAGGACATGCTCTTCGCATCTCTATAAGTGGCTCTGTGGACCAGCCTCAGACCTCAGACCTCAAGTTTGTTAGGTAAGGCTGCTGGAGCACGCTAGATATGATAACTATATCATGTCAGCACAACTTCCAAAACCTACTAGGGTTTAGGTCACTGATAGCCAAGAGATAGATTAGCCTATTCATGGCGCAAAAGCTACTATCTAGTGTGACAGGATGCAGCAGAGTATGCAGGATGTGTTAAGTGAACATCACAGCCCCTCATAGCAGGAAGTACAAGTCCTTTTGAAGTAACTTATACCTTTACTGCACTATACGCATAAATCTGGGTGAAAGCTCTGTGTTTGAAAGTTATTTTCCTGCACATTATTTGATTGGTCCCTCACTGAAGCCAGGAAGCAAAGGACTGCGTAAAGGCACGGGAACCAAACACCTATGCATTATTCAACAAGCTCAACTTGCTGAAGAAGGGCAGGAACAAGGCTTCAGTTGAAAAACATCATATCCCCAAATATCTCTCTCAGGCTTTCTCTCTATATCACACACACACACACGCACACACACACACAAAAACGTCACATCTCATTTGTAGTCAGATATATTTTGATCCCTTTCCCCCACTCAGTCTCCCGCGCCTGCTGGGTGGAGATATGCGCTTTCCGAAACAATGAAATGTAATATCGCACTGGCCCAGGCAGGGAGAACTGGCTGAGGATGCTGGCGGCAAGACATGCCGAGCTTTAAGCATCTAAATGTTCTCTCGGGCTAAGGATGACAGTCAGTCCCTCTGCGCTCAAAGCCTTGGGGCGGAAATCAGGCCGAACTTTTGCATTAGTACTGGAAACAATAACCTCATAAAACACCCACGGTAGTCCCTCCAGCTAACGCTACTGCTAGCCCAGATATGAATAACTGCCCGTAAGTCTTTGGATGCGGTTTGCGGTTAATGACGAACATTGATGAAAACCACCTCGTCCAAGTTCCATTAGTTGACCTTTGCCAGCATCTGATTATAAACACCTCTGGTCATGGTTTATGTAAGAGTAGACCAGAGCGGAAAGACAGAGGACAGGCAGGGCAGCCTATCAACAGATATGGAGCAACAAGAATAAACTAAACTGTTGCAGTGTCATGGATGTAAATCTGCCAAGGCAGAAACTAACTTTCTCAAAGATTTAATTTACTCTCCTGACCTCTAGTGGTCAATCATGCTAACTGCATTCTACAGGACCCCTGCGAGAAGAGGCAGGCAGATAGATGTTAGAATAGGATCCAGCTGTGGCTTGGCAGTAGCTTTAGGAGGTGAGGCACTTACTTGCAGTTTCTCCACCTCCTCTTTGCATTCCCTCTTCAGCTGCAAGAGGGCCGCCTGATGCTCTGTAAAGGGAAAGATAGGAGAGAGTTAAGCAAGGGACACATACACACGCTTGCGCACGCACGCACACACACACACACTCTCTCTCTCTCTTTATCTATCTCTCTCCTACACACACACACACACACGCACACACACACACACACACACACACACACACACACACACACACACACACACACACACACACACACACACACACACACACACACACACACACACACACACACACACACACACACATGCACCACAGAATAATTAAATGTACAACCTAGCTCATTTGAGCAATTTTCCCCTGGCTGAGAGCATAGTCAAGCGATTGATGTGCACTGATAAACATACTTCCCCTCTCTCTGTGGTCACAAACCTGGATAAAATGTTTAACATGACTGCTCTAACGCTGAGCCCAGACAGTTAAGTCTGTACATATATATGTATTTATTTACCTTCACCTTAAATCGCCTACAAATGATGTGATTATCTTTATATTCGTCTCATTTTTCATGTTTATCCAAACCCATGGTGACGACCTAACCTCAGGCCAGTTACAGATAGTGGGGAAAAATGAGTTAAGAGGAGTCATATGACCAGCAATACAAATCGTATCACGGAACACGCTCACACATCAGATCCCATGTTAAAATCGCTAATCTTTTAATGCCTTTAATAAGTCCTTAATGTGGGTATCGCAGTCCATGCTGTTTTATGCAGGACCAGACTAGGACCAGACCAGGACCAGACCAGGACTAGATCAGGACCAGATCAGGGCCAGACCAGGACCAGGCCAGGACTAGATCAGGACTAGATCAGGGCTGGATAGGTGCTGAATCAGGGCCAGAGCAGTGGATGTGTTTGCAGCTTCCTGAGATGGTGTGACCCACATTATATGTTTCACAAATTAAAGGCACAGTCCATGATTCTAATTCCATACACTTTTTCCTCAAATTCTATGAACTGCGCCTCGCAGTCCTCTACCTGTCGGTTTAAGGATTGCGTGCCTCAGGACCGAATCGTGGACTGCACCTTTAAGTGTTTGACTTCTTACAAACCCATTAATGTTCCTTTAACTGTGTGCTTTTGCTTTTTA
The DNA here is from genome assembly GCF_900700415.2 of Clupea harengus. Classification (NCBI taxonomy): domain Eukaryota; kingdom Metazoa; phylum Chordata; class Actinopteri; order Clupeiformes; family Clupeidae; genus Clupea; species Clupea harengus. The sequence goes on from NC_045165.1 coordinate 16,144,158, forward strand.
CTGTTACTAAATGACTGTGCATGTTCCAAAACAATATCAGCCAATCAAGAATAGATCCGTGGTGTATATGTGACCAATCTTCATTTGCTGCAGTTCATTATTAGGATTAGGGATGTTCTGAATTCCCTGATAATTCCCTGAAGTGATGTATAAGAGATCAAAACATAAATGTACTCAAACAACATGTACAAAACATGAATCCTGAGTCCAAGGATCCTATTTTTCAAATGTTCAGGCATGCACATATTTAGTATCACAAGCCAAAACACTACCGTCACTGTCAGCTGCAACAAAGTCACCACGCTAGTTTTATCCTTTCCAGTATCTCACATGTCTGTATTGTTTACAAGCCATAAGAGATCATATCTTAACAACACCGGTCAAGATCTGTTTATCTACAGAGTGAAGTTCAAAACATGAATCTGTTATGATATGGGTCACCATGCTGACTACCACTGATATTTCCAGCGCTCTATCACTAAGCCTGGGTGGAGACAAGAATGTTGTTCTGTCACTGACACACCCACAGAGACGCGGAAGCTAAAAAACATTAGAGGAGTAACACACCTCGCCCTCTCTCAGTGGGCACAGTCAAATTCCAACGCATCTGTTCTAAAAATACACCCACGGTCAGGACAGGGCTTGTGTTCACTCCTGGGAAGGCGCACAGGTGGTTGTCGTCAAGTCTTATCTATTTGCTTATCAAACCCTGGGACCTTTGGTCGACTCCTCAAAGCTCTGTGCTTTTTGGCTGGACTGTCTGTCTCTTTCCAACTGGCTTTACTAGTGACGCTGGTTTTCAGTTGCCATGACGGTCTTCACAGACAATGTGTTAGGGCATTATTAACAGAGCAAAAGTTAGTTAACTTGTGTCCTTCGACACAGGTCAGCTTTGTGGCTTAAAGCTGTGAAGAAACCCTGGACTAATAATTAATAGATGATGTGTCAGAATTCTTATTAAGCTTGCGAAAAGGAATAAAGTAACTGTAGGAGTTTGCTTGTGATTATTTTAATCTGGAGCAACAGCTGGAGATGAGTATGGCTGCGTGCCCATCGCAGTACTCAGAAACAGAAACCCCTCATCTAGGGAGTTATTATTTTAGGGAATTATTAATTTAGGGAATTATTAGGGTAAACACTAAGTGGATTTCAGCATGAATCCTGGATAATTAAGGGGTTGACTTTATGAATTTAACTTCAGATGTTTCATAAGTCTGCACAACTCAAGATCAACTGTACCGTGGCCTTTTCTACCATGAAACTGTCAGTAATGCTATCTGTGCATTCCTGGTCTAAACAGATTTAAAAGATGCCTCACATTGGTTTACCAGAGAGAGAGAGAGAGACACACACACACACACACATACACACACACACACAAAAAGCTCCAGACTACATTGCTCCACTTGCTTTTGTGGCACTTGGCAATTAGATTAAGCAGCAAGATCAAGGGCTGTGGCAAAGACGACACAAAACTGAATGGGTGGTACGGAACACAATGGGTTACTGTTGGCATTTACATCCACTGAGGTGGAGGAATCTTAAAAACCAGACTCTTACCTGCTTCAGTGTATCGAAGGCCCACCTTCTCCTCCTCATCCTTGGGCTTCGGTGGAGGCCAGACCGCCTGGAGCCGCCCGGGGGTCCGGTCCTCGCTGTCGGTGGGCGAGGCTACCTCTGCCTGGAGGAGTGAAATGAAAAAAATTTGCGTCGTTAAATATTCTCAAGTTCAGAAGGGAGAAGGGATGAAAAGATGCGAAGTTCCTCAATGCGCATTCCAAGGTGCCCGAAGTAAATTAGGGGATAAAGGATGCCTTGTCCCAAATTAGACCATTTGATGCAACACTTTTATCAGCAGAAGCAGACAATCTTGACTCAAGTGGTTTAAAATTAAAATATACAAAGACACAAGTGTTCTCTGTGTGTGCATGTGGATAGGATATAGACAAATATTTCTAAGATTAAAACTATATATTACATATAAAATTGTATATATATTGTATAAAATACAGCTCTATGGCAAAAGGACATAAAAGGTATATAGCTCATCCTATTAAAATGACACATGTCCAGAAGTAATACATACTTTAGGCTCTGCTAAACCCTTGTTATCGCTTCCTGGGGATTTGGCGGACGTTCTCTCAAAGATGGACTTGAGCAGCTCCTTCTCGCTCCTTCTTTTCCTCTTGATGGCCTCTACGTCCACTGAGGCTTCCTCTCCATCTTTCTTAGCAGCCTTGGGGCTGAAGAAGGACCTGAAGGCTCCAAGGCTGAAAGCCGTCTCTGAAGTTTTGGCACCGCCGCTGGCTCCGGAACTACTTGCGGCGCCCGCCGCTTCCTTCTCCCCCGCCGCGCCTTCCTCGGGTCCCCCCTCTGCGTCCGGGTCTTGTGGCTGGGCGTCGCTGCCACCCTCGTGGTCCCCACCTTCTGGGGCCCCCTCTAGACTGAGGAGTTGGCTGAGCTGCTCCTTCAGCTGCCCCGTGCTCTCTTGTGTGTCTTTGGGGTCTGACCTCCTCCTGGTGACGGCTGCGGATGCCGCTGCAGTGGTGTGGGAGGCGAGTTGTTCGGGGAAGAGCTTGGTCTTGTTAACGTGCTGCTTGAGGCTGAGCAGGGCCCGGTCGCCGTCGCGTTGCCTGATCTCGGCGAGCGTCTCACGCTCGTCTCCCACTGCTCCCTTCTTGAGCACGCGCAGGCCACTGAAGAGCGCCGGCAGCTGGAAGGGCTTGTCCCCGGATGAGAACGGACAGAGCGACGCCGAGCGCGAGGCAGGGGTGGAGGAAGACGAGGAAGAGGGGGAGGTGGCGGGTTGGTCGTTAAGGGGGCTGTCCTGCTGTTGTCGCCTTTCGCTGGCAGGAGAGGTGGCACTTGGCACGTTGTCAGATCCTGACAGGCCCCCTGCCTCTGCGCCGGGCGTCGCAGGCGCTTCTGAAAGGCCCTTTGTGTCGCCGGTGCTGGTACTGTCTGACTGGCCAACAGCCGAGTCAGGCGGCCCTGGGGTCGAGTTGGTGCCGGGGAGGTCCTGCTCTCTGCCATCCCTCCCCTCTGACTCCTTCTCACTGGCCTCAAAGACTTGATTTCCAGCCGTCCCAGAAGAAGTCGCATCACTGCCTGCCGGTACAGCTGAAGAAGCCTTGTGTCTGTTGTACAAGGAGACCTTGGCTGAAGTGGCTGAGAGAATTAGCTGAGGGTCCCCTTCAGAGGCTTCTGGTTGCTCTGGCTCTCTCCTCTCGTTAGCCTCAGAGAGTTTGCTGGCGTCCTGTCGTCGTCGCCGGGCTCTGGCTGCTGACACTTCGGAGCCCATGTCTTCCGCACTTACATCCTCAGTCTCCTCTGCGCGCTGCAGGACGTCCTCTGTCCTCTCGAGACTGCGGCGGTGGCTCGAGCGCGAGAGGGGAAAGAGCTCCCGAGCAGCAGATTCTGCTGTGCCCTTGGACCTCACCCTATTCAGAACAGAGCTGTCTTTGAGCGACCTCTCCACAAGGCTCTCGGCTGCTCTGCGCACGGGACGCTCCGAGTTTGAGTTTGACTCAATCACATCATCGCACCGGCTGTCAGTCTCCTGCTCTTGATCTGATTTATCATTTACAACATCTGCGGTCACTGATGGGGGGAGGCGGGGCTCCTGGACACCAGAGAGCTCTGTTGATTGGCTGAGAGGGCCACTCGTGACCTCGTCCTCCGGTTCGTTGTCGCTGTAGACCTCCACCATGGTCACCTGAACCAACTCGTGGTCGGCAAGTTCCCCGGAAGGTGTCGACGGAGCCCTCTCTGGAGGCTTGATGGGAATGGGCTCCTCCGAAGTCTCTTTCCAGCAGGACTCGGTTTCCCATGTTTCAACAGGTTTCTGTGTCTCAGCGGGATTTAATAACAGCCCATTGACACAAGGCAAGCTGTGAACGCCTCCTGACTCTTTCAGCCTGTCATGATTGCTATCGAACACACTGAAGCTGAGAGGCCTAACGTGGGACTCATCCTCCGATAAAGGTCTGAAGGATGTCAACACCGCCGTCTCCTCCTCCTCCTCCGTCTTCTCCCGGACGAAAATGGTGGAGAACTTGTTGAGCAGGGAGCTGGGAGGATGTTTACCCGGGACATCCGGGTTGCTGTTGCCGTTGTTGTTTACACTCTCCATGTTTTCATAAACTCGTTCCCCCCGAGCTTAAATAATTTACTGTAATCCAGTTTGTGTAATAAATCCAGTTCAGTAATGGCACCACTGTTGTGTGTGTGTGTGTGTGTGTTTGTAACTGAGCAGACTTACAAGATGGCCCGCATCTCTCCAAGTCCTCTCTCTCTCTCCAAGTCCTCTCTCTCTCTCTCTCTGACTCCTCTTTCTCTCTCTCTCTCTCCAACTCCTCTCTCTCTCTCCAACTCCTCTTTCTCTCTGACTCCTCTCTCTCCCTCCAATTCCTCTCTCTCTCTCCAACTCCTCTCTCTCTCCGACTCCTCTCTCTCCCTCCAACTCCTCTCTCTCTCTCTCTCTCTCTCTCCAACTCCTCTCTCTCTCCGACTCCTCTCTTTCCCTTTAACTCCTCTCTCTCTCCCTTCAACTCCTCTCTCTCTCTCTCTCTCCAACTCCTCTCTCTCTTTCTCACCTGTGTCTGTGTGTTCCAGTTTCCTGGGCTGCAGGAAACAAACGCCTTTTGTGAGGAACAAAGCACCCCCTGCTACCACCACCCCCCCTTCACCTTCCCAACCTCTTCTCCTGCTCCCCTTACCCTCTGCTGGAGGGCTGCAATTATACTCCCACAATGGGCCACACTATCCCATAATCCTCTGGGAAACGCATTGGTTTAGTCCGGCTGAAGTTTTCACAAACTCCAAACTTCAATTCCTGTCCGCTTCAGTTTAGAATGTTTTTAGTTCCAGGAATAGGCAGTAATTCCTAAATCCATATGGCGTAAAGCGAGCGAGAATGTGAAAGCACTATTCAACTTTGAGTTCCACTGACAGATGGCAGACTAAAAACATTCTCTCTGGAAAACCCAAGAGTCTTTCCTCTCACTTTAAGTCCTGGAAAGAGTTTGTCAAAAACGGCTCTGAGAAAGTTAAACTCAGTGGACCTCCAGAGAGAGAAGGCAGCATGCTCTGTAATTTTCCTAAAAGACGAGCCACACACACACACACACACACTCACACACGCACAGACACACTTTCACACACTCACCACGCATGCACGGTCTAAAGTGAAAGGCAGCTCAGTCAGTCACTTCCTGCAGAGACGTTTTTTCCACCACACTCACACACTCTTCGTGGCAGACAGACGCACACTGTCTGCGTGCGCGGGTGTGTGTGTATGTGAAAGTTTACAAGTCCAGCCACGCCAGCACTGCACCAGGGAAACTCCTCGCAATGCCTCCGGAGCCTGACCAGGAATGCAGGCCGCTGGCTCTCCGTCACTCCGCGACACGCCCTCTATTATCAGTCCTGGAACAGGTATCCAGTTACTCTCTGCCTCAGTTCCTCCTTCCGTCAGGGGCAGCGACGACTCTCACTCGTTCATGTTCCTTTTCTTCTGTTCATTTCCACTCCTTCAACAGGTATCAATGTATCGTTCCTCCCTTCACTCTAATGTCAGGGACAGGTAGAACTCTCCTCTTCAGGTAAAACAGGTAGAAATTTGACTCTTTTTCTTCTTCACCCCACGCTTTCATTTTCCTCTTCCTCCCTTCATGACCACTCTTTTAACACGTGTTCCGTTACCGTCACTCACTTCCTCTCCTTGCACATGTAGAACTCTCACTCTCCTTATTTTTCTTCTTTCTTCCTTCCTTCCCCTTACTCACTTCATCCCCTTCCTTCATGCAAACTCCAGCGGTGAAGAGAACAAGCAAGGCACAGTCGGCGTAAGAGCTTGTGGCTTATCCACTGTTGGGGGGTCAGGTGGACTGGGAGGTCCATGCACTGCTCCATGCTCAGCTCAGCTGTTACAGCACCAAAGTAATCTGCTGTGATTAACTCTCCAAGACCACGCCCCCCCCCCCACCACCACCTCCCCCACCCCACCTCTCTCTCCCAGAGTGTTACCATGGCAATCTCCAACAGTCAGCAAGTCTTTTCTCAAGAGAATTCCGCGAAGACTATAAATGAAAAGGCAGAAACAACGATGGAAAGGCTATTTGTCCTATGGAGCACCTCAGAGACTTATTAAATGTATTATGTATGCGCCACTAAATCAATATTGAATCTTCCCCAGTAGCATGAACTCAAACATGCTTTAAGTACTTCCAGCACATAGTAAGTAGAGACCGTAAAGGCTAAGGGCCTTCTCTGTTTCTTGTTATACGTGTCACAGGAGACTCTATTAATGTCAATTATATTATTGATGGCCCTCTTTAGTTGTTTGCCACAGAGCTCTTGCTATACATTAAAGCAGCAGTACGAGTAAGAGTTTGGTCTAACTACTGAAAAAGCTTAGAAATATAAACGTGTTTACAACAGCACAGTAGGCACTGATAAAGGGCTTGCTAGCATGCTAATTCATGTTTTTTGGCAGCATAGCCTAGGGTGACCATATTTGAGTTTGTGAAAAAGAGGACACTTCGTCGCGGGGGAGGGGGCGTAGTAGTGTATAGCATACAGATGACCCCGCCCCCTCCCCCCGTGACAAAGTTTTGCCATCTTTTTTCACATGCAGATGACCCCGCGACACTCTTTTTCACATGCAGATGTCATGTGCTGTTGTAAACAATGCAACTAGTGGAAGCGGCAAGTGTTGCCAGGTTGGAAATGGCGAAGTGTCGCACCAATTACTCAAAATGATCGTCTTAGGAGGATCCGGACCACAGAAATGTATAGTGCATAACCTAGGTGGCTAGTTGGCACGACAGGCGTGTTTATCAGAATGTGCCCTGTTCAAGTCACAGGCATGTTTTGACTTCACCTCACTCTTCCTGTTTTCCAGGAAATCAGATACACTGGATTTTCAGGAGCAGACAAACACTATTATACTGTACCTATAATATGCTGCAAATCCTGATGCTGACATAAACTAACTGCTATACGAAAAAAGACAGGTCACTGCAAACTGATTTGTGATCTGTAATGTACATGACCTGAGATGTCCGAAAACGTGAAATTAAGACTATTTGTTCACTCTCTGGTGGAATGTGAAGCCCTATTAAGGCCATCTCTGGTCTTACTAGTCAAAGTTCACCGGCAGCACATTCCATTCACTATTGCCTAAGACTGTGATTGTGATTGTGAGTGATTTTCAAGTCACTGTGGACTGTTAAGTGTATGTGTGTGTCTTTTTTGTGTATACAGACATATTTATAAGTGTAGATATATATTTATTTATGTCTATATGTGAATGTATGCAGGTGTGTGTGTGTGTGAGTTGAGTATACAATAGCCATAGATCTCTGTATGGACATTCCTGGAAAGAATAAGCCTCTGCGTACAGTCCTATAATACATAGGACATAGTATAGTATAATATAGTATATGCCCAAACAACCCTCTCTACTTCTATACAGTTCTTAGAAACCCATATCAAATATCTTTGAAAAAAAATACGGTGCGAAATAAGACCAGAAATGTTATTTAACTTGTAAAATAATACTGAATTCAGCAGGATAACTAATGACATGAAGTGATATGCCTCACTGACCACACGAGGTCTTTGATTTAATGTCAGTCTTCTTGAACAAGAGTGGCAGGCTACTTAAACCATTTCTACTGAATGCAACAAACCATACATGTCACGACAAACAGCGTTTACACTCAAAGTGCTTTTTCCCCAGTAATCTGAGAATCTACAGATTAAAGACAATCCTTTGATTGACAGGAGGGCTAAAAGTCTGTTATGCAACAGTAATGGCATGCAATATACTATGCGCCGGGTCACGATTAGAAACCTCCATCTGAGGCTAAGACCGGAGGGAGACTAGAAACTGTTAAAGCCTGTTTCATACTCCATGGAGATTTGTTTAAGTAGCCTGAAATTGGAATTCAGTTGAAAAAGAGACGTTGTCTTGGTTGCTTTCCCCAAGCAAACACGCATTCAACCAACATACATTCACAACATTCATATTCATTCAACATTATATGTACTCATACATATACAGTAACACATCTGTGGCAAACAACTGTTAACATGTGTGTCCTTGAGATGGGGATTACATTTTGTAGGCGTCTAGCTGTTTGTCCTTTTAAAGTAAGGAAACACCAAGCCTCACACTACTATGACTCATAAGACCAAGGTCCCGCCTTTTCACGATGATACGTGTGAAACTAATGACACAAAAGTAATAAAATGCTTAATTAACACCTCAATGACAAAGCGAGGTGCTGCACCAGTTATGTAAGGCCTCATAAAAACAACAATACCTAACCTACATACCCAGGATACCAAGACTTATGTTTAAAGGGCATATGCGTTTAGCTCGACCTGTGGGCCACAGCATGCTTGGGTGACTGAGGATGGTGATGTGGGTGCGGTTACAGTCTGTTCTCTGGAGCATGACCAAACAGAGCCACTCCCAGGTACAGAGTGTGTTGTGGGAATCTGTCCTATGAGGTGTAAGGGCATGGCAGTAGCAGACATTTTGGAGAGATTTTAACATGCAAATGAAACAGGCATTCCTGTCTAAAAATAATACATACAAAAAGAAAAACATTTTTATTAAATCGCCTCTGTTTAAATATACACCAGTGCAGGTCAGTGATAAACGCATTAACTCAAAGTTCTGCATTGCAGCTGATAAGGTCCAGAGAGAAACACAGATGCAGAGAAGGAAGCTTTAGGTGTGGAGTTGAGCTGTAGGTGGACTAAACCTTGTCTGTGTGTGTGTGTGTGTACTCTTTCACTGTATGCCTGTAGCTGCTCATCCTAAGCTGAGAGGACTGCTGGCAAGCCCCAAAGACTCCAAAGACCCATTTAGCTAAGCAACTAAAAACAACCACACAGAGAGAAATGAGAAACTCAGTCTTGTAGAGGATTAGTCTTGCGCAATAGACATGAGGTGTTGTGTGTATGAGATATCTGTGAAGTCTGCATACCACTGAGGATAGGTTCAGGCCCCTGGCTCTGTAAAGTGCTTTGAGACAATGTTATTGTTTTGGCGCTACATTTTTAACATCGTTTACAGCAGCTTTACACTCTTTGTGAATGTAAGGAGTACCATATCTGTGGCATTTGACATTTGCTGATGGCTGTCAGAGACTAGGTGATTGTGTGGATGGAAAAAGCAGCCAGAGAGGAATGGCAGTAGTTTGTCAACAGATAATCATCAGCATGCAAAAACAACAACACCCTTCCACCTGCTGGCAAAACAAACAGAAAGCACTGTAGGGATGACACAGAGCTATACAAGTCAGATACTGTATGTCCTATGGCCTATGACTGTAATATAGACAATCGTCAGATATTTCCAAATCTTGTTTGATTAAAATGTCCACCCATCTTCTTATACAGCTGTGTACGTGTGTAGAGGGTACAGATGCTCTAAACTGTGCACAGTAATTGCCTTTAATAACGTTAATTCCTCTCTCTCAAGTGAAATCTGACCAGGGTTTTTAACAGCATCTCCTCTCAGTTGTGCTGACAAACAGCAGAGCTGAGTAACTGTAAACACTAAGCTGCTTCCTAAAAACACTCTGGAAATGGTGAACATCAACAGCCCCCCTCCAGACTACTAAATAAACACAGATGCTCGCACAACCGCAAACCACACCCTACAATATTACCTAAGCAGGGTTAATAGAGGCATGACTGTACCGTGTCAAGAATGAGTGGATTACTGAGCGGTATATCACTGCGCTATAAAGATCTTTGGGAAACCGCTACATTTAAAATGTCAGTGCAACCTTCGGTCTATAATTACAATGTACCAAAATGTCTTACATCACTGCAATAATATCATAGCAAACCAAATGAAGCACTCATGTCAGTAGCTACTACGTAAGCCTCCTGTTTTGCCAGAAATTGGGGTTTATACGCTTTGCCACAGAAGGCTTAAACACAGCAGCAGACCTTGAGCCACTCTTAACAGTAGGAGTCTGTTTAATACACCTCCACACGTTCAAGGGGTTGTTATAACATGGCATAAAGGAGTATTGTTATCGCATTTTTGTTTGTGTGTGTGTGTGTGTGTGCGTGACAAAAAGAACATTTTTTTTTTTTTAATTCTTGTTTCCACAGTCAGGACAGTATGTGAACTAGAAAGTAGTGTTCATTGTTTGTGTGTGTGTGTATGACCGAAAAAACATATGAATGTTTGGAACAAGTAGTGTTCATTGTTTGGGTCCAGCTCACCATGTCATCCAGTCTTGGGTTGTACGGTGTGTCACCCATGATGTCATCCTCTGGGGGTGTGATGCGTAAGAACTCCAGGTGGTCTGGCCTGGTGGCTCGACAGAAAGGTTCATGGGAAATGGAGTCATCGCCGTCGAGCATCCAAATGTCATCTTGCCTTAGTAGGGCTTCCTCTGTAGAAATATGCACACATCAACATACACATACATACACACCCACACCCATACACACACACACACACAAAAAAAGAAAAGAGCAAATATTACACATAGGAAATATTCAATCATAACAATTCCTAGAAACCAGGTACCAGAGCACACTGAAACTCTATCTGCTGAGGAGGGATGGAGGGATAGAGGGATGCTATTTATAACCAGTCCTCTCTTCTCTTCTAGGCCAGCCCGAGCCCTGGCTTTAGCAGAAAAAACACTGGACTCTGATCTAATCATCAAATGCACCTCAAGTCCAGCAGCCCCGCAAACAGTGGCAGCATGATCGAATATGGTTTTACATCCCCGAGGCCGATCCATTCATCATCATAGCTGTGTTATGGTACTTAGCCATACGCCACTCCGATGATAAAAACCATTAGCATAAAACAAAAAGAGCAGGCAGGGCACAGACCTTTCAGTTTGTGGTTCTGTGATTCAGACTGATGTTGCCATGGATCCAAGAATGGAGAAAAACTATACTATATATACTAATATATATACATATATATACACTATACTATATATACTAGCATATATACTATACTATATATACTAAATTAAAAAGATCAAATCAAAACAGGGAATACAACTGTGCGTACTAGAATAAACCACCTGAGGGTCTGTGGGTGTGCAGGTAAGATCTAATCTGTGCCCCTGTGTGTGTGTGTGTGTGTGTGTGTGTGTGTGTGTGTGTGTGTGTGTGTGTGTGTGTGTGTGTGTGTGTGTGTGTGTGTGTGTGTGTGTGTGTGTGTGTGCATACATACTGGTCCTTGCATTCACTGTAATGATATTCAATCAAATGAGGTAACACAGCTCTATTCATTCTGCTGCATAATATCCATGCCATCCATAATCCATATTAGCCATAACATCCATCCATATGAACTACTTATCCATATAAAACTCCATATGAACAACATGCATATAGAACTCCATTTGAACTACTTATCCATATAAAACTCTATATGAACTACATATCCATATAAAACTCCATATGAACTACAAATTCTTATAAAACTACATATCCATATAAAACTCCATATGAACTACAAATCCATATACAACTCTATATTAACTACAAATCCATATACAACTCTATATGAACTACATATCCATATAAAACTCTATATGAACTGCATATCCATATAAAACTCCATATGAACTACAAATTCATATAAAACTACATATCCATATAAAACTCCATATGAACTACATATCCATATAAAACTCCATATGAACTACATATCCATATAAAACTCCATATGAACTACAAATTCATATAAAACTACATATGAACTACATATCCATATAAAACTCCATATGAACTACAAATTCATATAAAACTACATATCCATATAAAACTCCATATGAACTACATATCCACATAATAATCCATTCAACAGCAATTAGGGTACAGAGCATGAACAACCTGAGAGTGTACAAGTGTGGCGGTCTATAAGACTATGTCCTTGTGTGTGCCCCTGTCTGTGTGTATACATCATGCCCCAGGCCTATTAAACTAATCACACTGCTGTTTGTTGTGTAAACACTTTGGCCCGGGTCGTGGCAGGGAGACTTGGCCTTGATGGTGAGAGCAGTGGGTGTTACAGCTGCTGATATTAGTGGGGCGGCACACCCAGTGGGGGGTGGGGGGCAGGGAGATGGCCGGGGCAGAGCAGGTTAATTATGCTTCATCATGATAATGCATTTCCCCAGGACGAATCGGCCAGACATGAAAACGCTGACTGCAGGTTTGGGTCCTGGTAAGCGTCCAAAAGTAAAGCTGCTTCGTCCAAGCAGAATATATTCTGCACTTTCCAATTTTCATTCTCTCTCTCTCTCTCTCTAAAACTCTAACCTTTCTATAACCCAGCCTCACAATGTAACTGCTCTACAGATATTATGCAAAGGATAATGAGGACAGTATGTTGAAACTGTGATGATGGGTAATTACCATTTTGGCGATTCTGATGAAGTGAGACTGACCTGAAAGGTCATGGATGAATGATTTTAAGGTTTCCTGTTCGCCATAACCTCCAGCTGTTGGCATCCAACAGTACCCACCGATGTTGGATAGTCAAACCTAGACAGCTACACTTGGCATGATTTGGAAGACATGGAAGGTACTGCATTGCTGCGACTCCTGCTGCAATGCAGTAACACACTTCTAGAGCTATCTCTCTGGTCTACTGCAAATGTGATAAATCACGCTTGCTGAATTGCATTCAATTGCTAACACTTCCCTATGCAGTACTATACCTGTTAGGTGAAAATTCACTCAAGTTACCTCAGGACTCCGGAGTTGCATATAAGTGTATTTATTAAACAAGAACAACAAGCTTGTTGGGCTCACCCACGTCCTGGCAGGTCAGAGAGAAGCACGGGCCCTCTCTCAGAGAGAGAGGGAGCCCTGGCTTAATCCCAGACTGCAGCAGATGAGAGAGAAGCAATATTAAACACACCACACAAGGTTTATATAGATAGAAGTTAGCGTTCTCTGGCGCCAAAACAATTTGTCAGCAGGGATAACCACGTGGTGGGTCTCTGACGTCCGAGGCACCCTGTCTTGCAAGGATGTCAGTTTTGCACAAGGTCGAACGAAGCAGTTTGACCCTTCTTATCACCTCTGGTCCAAACATGCTCTTGCACATATGCAGACTAATAATCTAAGTTACACACACAGAGAAACACAGAAAAGCAATGTCCCTGCTTACATAAGCACATGATTCATACAAGGTAATATATTAATACAAGGCACTTGATTAATATGTATATTCTGAAGTCATTAACAGTGTTTCGAAATTATCTCCATCAATACCTGGCCGATTTATGCTATCCACTGCTTGATTGTTTTCTGTGGGAGAACTTTGTGCCTCAGAACAATTATGTGTCACATACTAGATAACCTTAAAATGTGGACTGCAAAAAGACATTGTAAAGTACACTGTTAGGTCAGCATCAGGTCAGCTTCAGGTTAGCATCAGTAACTTACATTGACTATAGTTGAATAATCTGAGTCAAAGTCCAATGATGGTTTGAAGGACTAAATCAGGAGTACTCAATAGGCGGACCCAGACGCAATCAAATGTGGACCGAAGCCAAAATCAAAATTTTAATTTAAATCATGATCTAAGCGAGTTTTCATTGTTGTGTGATTTCATGCTATTTCTTTTTTTCGATGTGGTTTCTATCTTCCGTGTCCAATCCAGAGGTCCAATCTGGAGCTGTAATAACAACATCACTATGACAACTCACTCACTCAATGTTGGCCGCGAGCTCTGTGGGTCACGCAGGTTGTGTGTGTCAATCTGTCAACAATGCGGCCAGATCAATTTGTGAACGGTATCTGTTTATCAGCAAACGAAAATTATTGCGTGCTCTAAACCCGACAAAAAACGAAAAGTTGATTCCAAAAATTGCGAATTTAAGAGAGTGGACTGACAAGTAGCCTATGCATTTGTGCTGCCTGTGGGGAGCACAACACCGATGTGTTTAATCTGCAACGAGACGGTTGCCCTTGTCAAAAGTGGTAACGTGAAACGTCACTATGAAACAAAGCATGCACACTTCGAACAAAATTACCCCCAGAACTCTGAGGTAAGGGCCAGAAAAATAAACCAACTGCAATCATCATACCAAGCAACATGCCGTGTAATAGTTAGATCAGCCACACAACAAGAGTCTGCCTTTTCAACCATGAATATGGTGCAAAACAAATACAGGAGCACACTCACTAATGAACACCTACATCAGTGCCTCCGCCTGGCCCTCACATCTTTAATGCCCAAGTTTAACGCACAAAAAGGTGTCACCTTTCACACAAATAAGGCCAGACCACATCATCTTTTGTGCATAGTTCGAACTTTTTTGTTGGAGTTATGTTTTTGGATTTTGACCGTCACTCTTCCGGAACCTGACCTGAATGGAATTTTGGCGAGTGGACCTTTTGGGTTTCTAATTGAGTACCCCTGGACTAAATGAACAACAGCTCTCTATTAAAGTAAAATGCTCGTACAATGCACATAACTTCACGACCAAGAAACATATGGTGTGACATACTGCCCCCAAGTGGTAAGCAACAAGTGGTTTTGCTCAGCCAGATTGGCATTTACAAATCCTGCTTACTAGTAACAGAGTTGATTGACAAGGATTTACTTTTTAACTCTTCCATACAGCTGTGTGGAGTTGAAACTACTTTTTTTTAATTCTGGCTTCTCGATCCGTAAAACACATTCAAAACAAGACCCATCACGGACATAATAAAGACACCCTCATGGAATATTCATTACTGGATCACCACTTCCTGTTGGTACCCTAGGCCAGGGGGAAAGTTTGTCTCATCTAGGTGCACTCAGCTCTATCTCCAGGATTAGGATCATAGACATATCCTCAGGTGGTCCTTGAAATAAAAGGCATCACCGTGCTCAGTCTGGAGAGGATGCTATCTGACCATCTGTGCAGGCTGGAACAGTCTCCCTTGGCACACCTTTTCAAAATGCTATTTTATCTTCAGGACGGTGTCCTTCGAGCATCAAAAAGGTCAGACTAAAAGAGGAAATAAAAGAGTCTGAGGCACAAGCAGTACACTGATGTATAAACATGAGCTCAGGAGAGCATCAAATATAAGACAATAAAACAGCTGGCCTGCATTAATTATGTATGTGTGTGTGTGTGTGAGTGTGTGTGTGTGTGTACATGCATATGCATGTGTGTGTGTGTGAGTGTGTCTTTCTGTGTGTGTCCACATGTACACGTGTGTGTGTGCGTCTCCCTGCGAGGTGATTCACTCATGCTTGAGGAGAGTGTGGTCGTACACGTGCCATGGGGATGGGACCTGCTAGAGCTGAGCGTGCAGTACTAACTGGCAGAGCATGCTCAGGAAAGCTCTTTTACACGCCCAGCATTTTAAGGAATGAAAGCGCTTCATTAGTTCTGGCTGCCGGCGGATATCTCATTAGAGATAGAGGGGGAAGGCGAACCCTCTAAGACGCGCACGCACAGACACACACACACACACACACACACACACACACTTCAATACATGCAGTCTAATTCCATTTCTCTCGCTCTCTCTCTCACACACATACAAAGACACACACACAGACACACACTTCAATACATACAGTCTTATTCACTTTCTCTCGCTCTCTCTCACACACACACACATACACACACACACACACACACACACACACACACATAGACATGCACGTTTGCACACACATATGCATACACTCACACATAATGTAGACACATACACACCTAGGCGCACATAAACATATACACTCCCACTTACACAACATGCTGGGGTGAGTGAGAGTTCAGCAGGGGGAACGGGGAAAAAACTCTTCCCGCTGCTGCTATCTAATCTCTGTGTGTGTGTGTGTGTGTGTGTGTGTGTGTGTGTGTGTGTGTGTGTGTGTGTGTGAGCTCAGCGTAAGGCTGACTGAATTACCATCCTTCATTAGAAACAGGCAGATATGCATCAAAGCTTCAGGATGCCCCCGTCAGGAGCATGTGAGACCAGGCTCGCCAGCTGCCTCGTGGCCTGAGCTGAACCCTTCCCTGACAACACCACAGCAGTAGGAGCAGACAGACATCCCAGCTGGCAACACAGGGCAAGGCAATTTACTGATTATTGCAATATATCACAATACCACATCATGTATTGCAATATATCACATCCTGCAATATGTGCCATAGTTTTTAAATGCAGCAGAGAAAAATCCAATCACTATCAGTATTTATGTGTGGACTGCATTTTCTAATATACAAAATGAATAAACTTAACAAATACAAGTTATCACGGCCTAATAAGACCCCATCTGTTTGTCGCCTGGTGGGCAGCTTTAGCTAAAGAAGCAAAACAGAAACAGATAAGAATATAGCTGCAAGCAGTGATGAGGGGGCCAAGGACCCAGCAGGACACAGTTGCCATGGAAACCTGATGACATTATGTCAAGGGCATCGCTGTAAGCACACACAGCAAATATCATGTCAACTGACCAAAGATTGGCTGAAATGTGAGCTCACTTCCTGTTCCTACTGAAAACTTAAATGTTTTTGATTTACAGGCCAACACATCAATAGTTATTAGGAAAAATATGTTTTTGCTCATTGCAGTGCCGCCCCAGTTGTCAAATTTTGCATAACTTCAGAAAGGGTTCCCAAGTTCATATACCAAGTTTGTTGTCAATACATATAACAGTTGCTGAGATACGACCTCACTTTCTGTTTGCCGCCTTTGCCACTAATTTCAATTTGCTGTGACAGACACACGCTTTTGCAAATCGAAAAGCCAATGAGTAACTTTAGTGAGGCTTGGTCTGAAGATCATCTGTGCCAAATGTGGTGAAGATTGGACAAAATGTGTGGCACCACGGCGCTACGACTACCTACCAATTATGAAATCTATTATATACTGTGAACACCTGGACACAAGGACATCACTGTGAACACACAGTCAGTGGGAAACAGGCTGTTCACCAGAATCCATCCACTTCCTTGATCCACTGCCTCCCCTATGGCAGACAATGGGGACTGGAGAAATTTCAATTTTTTATTTGACTGATCCTTTGCATGAAAGCCATTTGCATTTGAATGTGTTGAATGACAACTACAATACCTCTCTTCATTTTCACAATGGGGAACATTGTGTTCAGTACATGATTTTATGATGAGGTAAAGGACAGCAGAGAGGCCTAGTGTCTAGCCCTAGTGGGCATTAGCACTCGTGTCCCCCAACAGGAGCTCATAATGCAGAGGCTCCAGTGGTGCTGAGACACAGATCTGAGAGGTGGGGTGCAGTAAATTAGAGAGTGTCAAGAGAACAGATGACATGCAGGGCGTGTGTGTGTGTGAGAGAGAGAGAGATAGAGATAGAGAGAGAGATAGCGATAGAGAGAGAGAGAGAGTAATGTGTAAGTTTGCTTATGGTGTGCCAAGTTCTATGAGTAAGAGTGTATGCAAGTCTGCAGCAGTGTGATTGTGTGAGACTAAGAGGAGGGAATTGTACGTTTGTGTGTAGAGATGGAGAAAGGGGGGAGAGTCAGTGAGAGAGAGAGAGAAAGAAAGAGAGAGGGGGTGTGAGAGAGAGAGAAGATATTAAAAGAGAAGTGGTGGTAGAGGGTACACAGGTTAATGGAACATAACGTCTTCTGAGTTATGCCGTAGAGAAGAGAGGGCGTTACCTGGTGGCTTCTGCAGCTGATGCCTGTGTTCATTATGTCAGTGCTGATGTATGAGTGGTCATCTTTTAACTGAGGGGGCACAACCAGAGAGGTGGCACCTGTGTGTGTGCGTGTGTGTGTGTGTGTGTGTGTCTCTGTGTGTGTGTGTGAAAGACAGAGACAGAGAAAGCAATAGAGTGATTGAGAAACAAAGAAAACAAACAAAAAAACATGATAATAATTGATATTTAGAAATGTATAAGCTTTTGTATCACTTTCTTGAACACAGGGTAACCACTCAACTGAGACATTACCTTATGCCCAGATTAATTATATATAGATGAATATAATATGTGCACTACTGAATAAGTTGATGTGATTTATACATTTATATTTAATAACACTTCAGTATGGCCTTGACACTTGCTAAAATCCGCAGCTAAAATACACTGCACTTTTAAAAGACTTTTATTAAATCCAAAATCCAAACTCTCTCTCTCTCTCTCTGTGACTTTCTCCTCTTGTAACACTCAAACAGCAGAGCCAGGCCTCTAATCTGTGTATTATTATGTTCCAAAATCCCCCATAATTCCACTTTGAAAAAGAAAAGAAAAGAAAAGAAAAAAAGAAACGCTGTCCAGTGAAGGCAGTGTGGGCCTGTGGTCACCTGAGGACACTGAGACTCATCTCAGCAGAGGCCTGTGTCTCATCCATCTTCATTTCCTGTTGGCCTGACAGCCCTTCGTGAATCAGCACGGAGGGTCTGTGCCACTGTGTGTGTATCTATGGGCTGACAGGGCGGTCTCTAACAGACAACCCCTATAATCACCCTTATAAATACATACAGTGGATGGATATATTTATAACAATATATTGTCAGCAAATTGAAGTGATGCTTCAGAGCATAACAGAAATACAGAATGGAGTATTGTAGTTTATGCCAATAAATATATTGTTGATCAACAATACATCTAATACATTTGATGCATATTTTATGGTGGATGGTTTACCCTTGTCATGCCTCAAACTATTCATGTCACACTGACTGTCAAGCAGTTTCATATAGACTATAGAACTGAACAGATATGGCTACTAATCCCTTACACATAACTAATATACATTTACTTTCCAACACATTTCATAACATAAAATTGATTTGTTCACTCAGCCATTCATTAGTTATTAGCAAATTGATTTGCCTTCCATAAATGGCTGTGGCCATGATTTGTAAAATTGTAAATATATCTAAGCAATATATATAAGCAATAATATATTTTTTTCCCATAAATAATATCTCCATTCCCTGTCTATCATCTAAGGTCATCAGAAACAGAAGCACTGTTTCACTTCCCTGACAAACAGTGTTATCTATGGGTTCTGTGTATTCAAATGAGCCGTAGTCATCACTCCAGCATACCTGTAGACTCTGATCTGAGGTTCAGCACAATGCATGCTGGCTGTAAGGCAACGGGCCAATTACTACAACCACCACTGCCGATAAGCTTTTTGTTCTCGACAACATTGCCAGCTGCCCTGCATCTGCTATAAAACCACTGATGATACTGGCTAGGGAGGCCTATTTGGTGTCCAAGGGGGTGCAGTCTCTTTGTCGTATAAATCACTCACAGGGAAACAACAGATGACTGCCCCGTAAAATGATCCCCTGCAATGAAAACATGATCCTGGCATGTTGTACATGGATGTAGCTTACCTAAGCACCTGATAATGTCAACCAGAGGTGAATTTGCATGAGATTGTCTGAGCTAAGCGTGAGCCATACCCACTGCAGTTGTGTGCCTGTGATGGTCTTTGGTGGAGTGTGTGTGTGTGTGTTCGGTAGCTGCATGACTCTTGAATGTATCCCTGTCCTTAAGTGTGAAACGGGGGAATAGAGCACGTCACACAAAGCTCACAGAGCTCTCTCATCTACTTTAAAAAAATATTCATTCACTCAATAACTCACTCATTCATTTATTCACTCACTCACTTTCTCACTCTCCTTTTCATTAATTTTCTCACTCATTCCCTTTCTCACTAACTCAACCAACCACTCATTCACTCTGTAACTCGCTTTCTCAAGGACCTTTGAGCTTTCTCACTCACTCAGTCATTCACTCACTCAATTATTTACTCACTCACTCCCTCACTCAGTCATTCACTCACTCAGTCACTCCCTCACTCACTCACTCACTCACTCATTCACTCCCTTACTTGTTTACCATCTCGTACACAGCCTTAGCCTCTGTCCACTGCCTGCCACTTCTGGTAGGGTGAAAATGCACTCCATAAGCAGACATAGCTACAGGAGCTGGGCTGGGACACACAGTGCTGACCCTTTTAGCATGCTTGATACCCCTGAGGTCTCCCGACGAGCATGGGACATTCTCAGACAGACCGTTCGGCAGCCGAGATTCTCATCTTAGGCCACCACATATCTATAGTCTAAATAACATGACTATGGTGCATTGATATATGTTGGCCATGCTGTGCTCCACTTAACCAGTGTTGTCGAGATTCTCATGAACATATAGATTTTCGGCCTAAATGACCTGAGCATATAGCTGACTCTAATCCATTTGCGCTTGAATAAAAAAGGTCTCTCTAAGTCCGGCGCAATGTTGTTTTGCATGTTGTGCGTGCCAATGAAATTAGATATTGTATGACAGAGAGTGTCCGGGACAGACTTACATTTTTCATGAGTTGCTTACCCACTGGCACACGGTATCTAATTAGATGCAATCAATGGACACTATTCTTAAGCCCATAATATGACACTGAGAGACAGACGGAGCGCCGTGGCCCCAAGTTCCCCCTTCTTCAGCCCTTCTCCCATCCTGGCAGAATCAATTTCATTAGCCTGAGAGAACTGGCCCTTGTCTAAGCGCATGCACACACACACACACAAACACACACACAAACACACACACACACACACACACACACACACATACACACACACACACACGCACACACACACACGCGCAAACACAAACACATACACGCACACACACGCACTCACACACACACACACACAAACACACATACACACACACACTCACACACACACATACACACACACACACACACACACACACGAGCGCAAACACACACACACACACGCACACACACGCACTCACACACACACACACACACACATACACACACACACGCACACACACACACACACGCACACACACACACACGGGCACACACGCACACATACACGCACGCACACACACACACACTAGCTTGCATCACCCGGGTGTAACACAATAGCAGTGTCTGCCTGAGTGTGAGTGTTTCCTGCTATCGGTACACCGGTAAGTAAGAGGAGAGTGTTAAAGAGGAAGGGGCAGCAGAGAAGGAAAACATGTCCACTGACTGTCCTGTCTCCTTCTGGGATGATCAGTTTCATATGACCTGCCTGGCCTGATTGGGTTATGTCATTAAGGCATTACTTAAGGAGTCTCCACACAACAGGAGCTATGGGGAGAAATGGAGAGAGAATGAGAGAGAGAGCGAGAGAGAGAGAGAGAGAGAGAGAGAGATAGAGAGAGGGAAGGGAGAGTGTGTGAGTAATAGAGAGTGAGTGGGTGAGAGGGAAAGAGAGAGAGAGAGGGAGAGGGAGAGAATGATTGAGAAGGATAAACAGGGAGAGGGAGAGAGGGAGAGAGAGAAAGGGAGAGCGAGAGTTTGTGTGGGATGTACAAAAAAGAGACAGAGTGCATGAGTATGAGTGGGAGAGGTCCTCTTGGTGTATGTGTGTGTGTGTGTGTGTGTGTGTGTGCGTACGTGCATGAGTGCGTGTGTGTGTGCGTGCGTGTATGCGTGTGCGTGCGTGCAAGCATGCGTGTGTATATGTATGTGTGTGTGTGCAAGCATGCGTGTGCGTTAGTGTGTGTGCGTGTGCGTTAGTGTGTGTGCGTGCACAGGCAGGGGTCACGGCTCTGAGAGCTGAGGTTTGTTTTCAAGCAGACTTCTCTCTGTTTGCTGTGGTGATGTTAGAGCTGGTATTGTGCTCTGTATGCGCCAGATGTGCCCCATGACTAAATGACGTAAACAGCCCGAGGCAAAACACACAACTTCAGTACAGGGGAGAGAGAGAGAGAGAGAGAGAGAGAGAGAGAGAGAGAGAGAGAAAGATGTTCCAGGTGTTAAATCACGGAACAAAAATACCTCACTTAATGCTATATTCTTCAAATCCACTTAACCAGATTCAGCATGATGGCAACTCAATTTCATGGCAAGTTCTGTACAGTGCGTACCAGCAACACATCAAATTTAAATTTAAATTTTCACAGTTACAAGTTTCAAGCTACTAGAGGTTACATCTTTATGCCATATCCTAATGCCATACAATGTACACCAACTATTTACTGATATCAAATACAGCACAGTAATACCTAACAGTAATACACTTTGAACAGCTCAATTAAACATGGCTGATTATTTATTAAACACGACAA
>NC_045165.1:16168761-16188761 GCF_900700415.2 Clupea harengus
ACACTCAGACAGATTTGTACGCAAGCATCATGCCATACATACTAGAGGGTGGGTCGGGCCGAATTTTTCTGTCCGAGCCCGGCTCGCGTCTGACAGAGTAGTGCCCGAGCCCGACAGCCATTAAAATATTTTGTCCGAACCCGACCCGAGCCCGACTGTGTCTCAACTGTTCATACTAATGACACATTTACGTACGTTTTTTATGAATAGCCTGCCTTTATATAATCTATGTTGTTGTGGAGAAAGAGGATGACAGCAATCATATTTCATTAAAACTTCTCCATCGAGTCTGCATCGAGAACTATGCAGAAATATCTCCATACAGTAGATTTCCCTTCGTTTAGTATCGTTTTTAACTCTCCAGATGACCGTTTGTTTTTAACTTCCTCCATGATGCCAGTTTGCCGCCTGTAATCGCAATCGTCACAGCTAGGACATAAACAAATTCCCGCCACAGGAAGAAGGCTGTTAAATGTGATTTATTTTATTCTCAAAAACAAACTTCTGCATTATGTGAGGCAGACATGTTGACTTCACTACTTATTAAGATATTTTAAATATGGAATGTTCAATGCCTTATCGCGCTGATGTGTCCGAGCCCGAGTATAATTTCTAAATATTTGGCTGAACCCGACCCGGCCTGTCGGGTCTCGTCGGGTTCTGACGGGCTCGGGTAGGGTATCCAACCTCTAATACATACATCCACTTTCTCTCCCCCATTCAGCCAGCAACCCACCCACTCAAACAGACACACACCCAAACACACAAACACACACACACACACACACACACACTCTTTTCTCTTCTAAATAATGGCTCCTCAGCATGGGGTATAAATCCCAGTCGCTTTGCTGGACAGGGAAGTCACATGGTGAGAACTCTACAGGCTCTCTACTGGTGGGATCGAAATGACTACTAACAACACAGCGTTCACAACATAACAGGCACAGTGGTCCATTCCACTTATTCCCGAGCAAGATGACTGAATACGCAGTGGGTGGTACATTCCGCTTTCATCAGAACAAAACATGATAAAAGTGTCTTTTTTTTCTTTGCAACACAAAGCTGTTCTTTTTACTTGACAGTTCAATGCCACCGAAAGCAGTCGACAAAGGGCACAGCTGCTTTTCAGTGATCAAACACAAACGCCAAACAATCTCTCTTTAACAGCCACGCAGCAGCATGCAGGCCAGCTCACCTCACCTCTCGTTTGATCTTCCGGAATACTCCAAACTTAGTGTGGAATGGCTGTCACTCACTCACCTGTTGTAGTGCACATGGGAGAATTGCCGGAAATGTTCCACCGGGAATTCCCCGCTCCCTGTCTGCTGAGGTTCAGGTCCAGTCGAGTGATGGTGCGCTTGTTGCCATTCTTATCTATGACCTCCGTGGTGACCTTGGGCTCATCTTCGTCCTCCGGAAATGACAGAGCTGCCCCGTAAGCCAGCTGCCTCGACCCTGCACTGCCCGGGCCATGGCCCTGGCTACAGTCCTCCACCTCTGGCAGCAGGAGTATGCGGTGGTTGAGCTGAGGACTGGGCAGCCGGGACGAGAGTGGAGAGAGCATGGGGGACATGCTCTGGAGGCTGTTGGAGGCCGGGTAGGAGGTGTTGAACACCCCGGAGAGTGAGGGTGACGAGGGACTCCTGGCCTGACTCTTCCCTGCTGTGGAGGGGGAGCTGAGGGGAAGCCTGAGACCCTCCATGGGTCTGTCTGCCCCTGGACACCCCTTCTGCCCCATCATGTCTGGCCCTACCTGAGGGCTGTTGCCTTGCCCTGCCACTGAGGAGTCTCTACTGGGGTGAGACGCAGCTTCCACAGCTCCAGAGCTGAGTGTTGTGAGTCTGTCTGTTCTAACGTGGTCAACCTCTGGATCAGCTTTGGCATCATGTTGCGTCTTTGTGGCTGATTTGACCCCAGTTTCCTTCCTGTTTGTGTGGTCGTGTAGCCCGATAGCCGAATTAGTTACGGCCCTGTCTGAAGAGGCGCATTGTTCCAGCGCCGATGAGCTGCTCTTCCCCGTCCAAC
The DNA here is from genome assembly GCF_900700415.2 of Clupea harengus. NCBI lineage: Eukaryota > Metazoa > Chordata > Actinopteri > Clupeiformes > Clupeidae > Clupea > Clupea harengus. The sequence goes on from NC_045165.1 coordinate 16,170,790, forward strand.
AACGGAGGTTATTTCCACTATCCAGCCTCTGCCTTGGCCCTTGAGTGTCCTCCAGGAAGCTGCTGGATGCGATGGGCCCGCAGCCCAGATAGAGCTGGCTGTTGTACTCTGAGAGCTCGCTGCAGAGGTCACCCCCGGACATGAAGGCCTGTGAGTCCTCCATAAAGTCCCAGCCTTCCCTGGCGATGTGAAAGTCGTCATCCATGGGCAGGATGGGCTCACTACACGCGCTGGCATAGGAGCCCGTCTCTGGGGTGTCAGGGCAACGAAGAGAGGCTTGAGAACCAGGAGAACCAAGGGAATTTGATGCTTTCCCCGCCTGCTTCCCGGAGTTGCCTGACACATCCAACCCGGTAGCATTTTCCACTTTCTTTTTTAACTTGCTCTGCAGGAACTCCTCAGCGCTATCTATCTTCTTCCCTCCCAGCTTCTTCAGCTTTTTGCTCTTCAGAACCCCTTTCTTGCGCTCTGGAGACGGGGGGTGCTGCGGGCCGCTTGTCCCCACGGCCTGATCTCCCACTCCCGTCTGCCCTGGCACGGTGGCCCCCTGCGGGTTCTCCTGAAGCTTGCCGTCCTGGTTGCCCATCCTGAGCCTGATGGCGCAGTCTCCACACAGAGCTAAAAGATCGGCCAGCAGCTGGTGGTGCTCGGCAGCCAGCCAGCGCAGCTCTGCCACCGCCGCCTTTGTCGTCTCACACGAGCTTAGCAGTTCGACCGGCGACTTGTAAGACTGGGCCCTTTGTTCGCCTTCTGCGAGGTGGGCGTCCCTCTTCCAGTCACAGTCATTACCAGCTGTGGGCCGGGCGAGCAGGGAGGCGAGGCCTGCCACTCTGCACGACCCCCGGGCCCTCCCTGAGGAGGGGAAGTACGCGCTGACGAAGCTCAGCTCCTGGATAGGTTGGTACAGACGCAGCGCCGTGTGCCTGGTCTCCATCTCCGCATCTGCGGCGACGGCCATTTTCATTAAGAGCTCGGGCTAAACAGGGTCCCGTCCTCCCCGGATGCGAGACGCACTCTCAGAGGAGAGGAGCGCTCAGAGTTCTGGGATGTTCATCACCTGGGGAATCGAGTTCCTGTCAGACGAGAGAGGGCTGTTAGGCGAACGAGCAGTGCCATAAAGCTGTCTAAGGGCATGTGCGGGATGTGAATGTTACTGCAGTTTACCATACGCCTGCCAATGGTCCACTGCCATTCAAATCCATTTTAAAAAGATCACATTCTGCGTGGCTCAAAATTAAACTCTGCCACTCTAGAGGCACTCAAGTAGATTTCACTCAGTCATTCTGATTGCTTAACCACATTAATCAACTATTCTATTACGCAAATCATTTAAGGAAAGGAAAGAAGTAACAGACCCTCATTCAGCAAAAAATCTATTAATTCAACATACCAATGGGCAATTACACTAAATTGGTTATTATGTAAATCTGATCGAGTATAACTACTCTTACAGGGCAAAACAATAAGAAGTGCATCCTGCTAATTACACCCTAAATAACTGTAATTAACTACAACGCGGATGAACGTCACTGGCCAACAGTGGTCCTATTGATGCCACTGTCCCTTAAAATAGCCTCTATCAAATAGGCATAGCCTGGCACATGACGTATGGGGCATTCAGTTGAGATACCCCAAATGCTGCATTTTTTCAGCGTAGGTTGAGCACATGCATTTTTTAGTTCATGACAACCCACATACTCGAGCATACGTTCTAATTTTAGAGTAAAATGCACACTATATAAACATTTTACAAGCTGCGGCAGGGGATGCCCCACAAGGACAACGACTATGAATGGAGTGGGGACATATCCTATCGAATACGAGAACAGTGCAAGACATGAAGAAGTGTGCAATACATTTGAAAATTCAAATGCAAGAATGCAATGCATGCCGTTTAATACCGATACATGTTTACATCTTGTATCCTTACAAAGCTGATCCTTCCTACCTTATCGTCTCAAGAGGCAATCTTACTGAGGGCTTTGTAGATGACGAGCTTCGTTAACGTTACCTTCTAGACTCCTGAAATGTTTCAGAAACTATTCTATTCCGCATCGTTAATTCTACACCCACCAAAGAGAAAATGCGGCATTAAGTTATCCGCTCTCCCGTACTGTGTAGCAGAGAAATAAACAGATTATCACATGACAGCAGCAGGTACTATCATGCTTTATCAATGCACCTGTCACTCATAAGAGTGCCGGTCTATAGGCTAAGCTCGGAGAGGTAAGCTACTTACACATTTCGGGAGCATGACAAATATTTAGTCTTCACCTCCACTAACACATCCAGCGTCCGCCGATGCCTCCTGGAGGACAGCGCACACAGAAGGTGACGGAAGGAACCCTGAGCCAATGACAGTGACCAGCGTTCCTTTGGACGGCTCTGATTGGTGCACCGTGGCATTGCCCAGCCCTTGTGGACCGTGGACTTGGTAAGAAGTGAGCGTGCGGCGGGCAGCTGCAGTTTGCCAGGTACACAGAGGAGAACAGGCCCACAGACTAGGAGGAAGGCTGAGTGTCTCATACCGTCACACACAAACATCTCCAACTTAAAGGGGACGAAAATCGGGGCATGTTGGGACACGCAACTTGAATCACCACCTCCTTCAGTATTGTGCAGTCTTGATTACATCGATTGATGTTTCAGAGTAACTTGAGCCTGAAATGCTAAAAACATGGTGTGCGGTGGGTTGCACGCTTTCGTGCGCCAGGCTGTGTGTCAATAGTTCGCCCGTGACAATGTGTATGCGCCTGTTAATGTTAATCTGTTTTGAATGTTAGATTTTTTAAAGTAAGATCATGTTCCTTTGTTGCAGATGTGTGCAGATGTTGGCGTTAGTTTCTATTAGCGTTTGGAAGTCCGTGTGTTATGTGTAAATGCCCTTGAGTAGCTTCCTTGCCTATCAGCGTCTCTGTGACCATTAACCACTGTATCCGTGTATCAGACCCTATGCCTTCTGCGTCTTGTATCGTTTTGGCAGAATGTTTTGTGTGTGATCAATAAAAGTCAAATAGTAGTTATCCAGTAGTTTATATAGTATAATATAGTGCATAACGATTTTTGAAGAAACCGGTCCTAATTATTTATATCTTAAATGAAGTTTGAGATAAAACTGGAATTCCAAAACACTTCAGCAGCTAGTGGATTTATTTAAACATCGTTGTGCATCTTCATTATTTCCAATGGAATGAATTTCCTGAAGGCTTTCTGTGCCGTTTCACCTATTCTCTGGGTAAGAAACATATCCGTTATACTATACATCAAACATTCATACGTTGTGTCCATCTACCGTCTGTGTTTATTTTGTATTTGAATGATATTTAAAGCTCTTCTACATTTTTTGCAGTTTGATGTAACCTGTCCTTGGTAGAACGAACAACTTAGAACAACAGCAGAATCCTGGGTCATGTCTCTGGTCATGTGTGTATTTTTTCCCACCTGACTGCCTTGCACATGAAAAGCTGATTTCACACACTTGACTGCAGATGAACAGCCATGTCTCATTGATCTTGGGACACGGTCATTTCCCTTTCATTCCACTGTTTTTGCCCTACATTCTACACTGACCGGTATAACCTAGTATAACGACCCTACTGCATAGTGAGTTTGTGAGTCGTCTACTTTAATTATCAACCGCAAGTACAACAACAACAACAGTGTGCTTTACTATCTATGAAAATAATCAATTTGACCTGTAGAAAATTCTACATAATTATATTTCACTTTTATAATGAATTTTGGTGTGTTTCTTGTGCTACTTAACAATAATAAGTAATTCTGATATATATCTCAGATGTTTTCAAGAAACGTATTTTAGTTAAGTAAAATGAACAACAAAAAAGTTTGTGCTTCAGAAGGAATCCTGTGTGCGCATGCGTATACTCAGACGACATTTGTTGCTGTTTGTTCTTCTCCCTTCGTTTTGGTATTGCTACATCTGCAGTCTGCAGGGATGCCCTCAGCTCTGTCTTTTTGCAGTAAGTTGTATATTGTTAAATGTCATGATGTTCTTTAAACAGTTCATTTACTAATCAAAATGGAATTAGGTGTAAATTGTCTCCTTTGGCACAGTATTTGAATATTTACAGTTTTTTTAAGATTGCATAAACACTCAAATCAAAAGTATTACACAATTATCAAAACCTTACACTCAAGGAGCAAAACTCGGCCCCGATTTGCACCATTATAAGCACAATGTCAGCTCACACTTTTTGCAAAACAATACACACAGTGATTTGCAAAACACTAAACACACTTGTATACATTACACAGTACATCAAGATGTCACTTCCTTGCAATTCCAAAGCACTGACTGTCAAATTACCACACCTATGAGCCAATTGGTTAAACACCGCAATCAAGTGCGCAAACACATGACTGCTTAATTGTAAACACACCAAACAGGTATAAGCACTATAGAAATGCAGCAGGTGAGTTCACCTGTCTTCAACCAAAATGGAAGGAGTCAGAAGAAGAAGTGAGGGTGAATCCACAGAGGAGGAGAGGAGGAAGAGGAAGAGGCGGAGGCCAAGGTCGAAGTGGAGGTAGAGGAAGAGGAAGACCTGAAGTAGGAAGAAAAACGTGCTCAAAGAAGAAGAGGACCAAATGTATCAAATTAACTTGAAAGGAGGAAGGCGGCCCATAATTACGCCAGAACGAGAGAGAGAGATCATAAACATGGTTTTGGCCAATAATGCTATCAGGCTCAGAGAAATTCAAGCCAACATTATCGGTGACCATGCCATTTTCAATAATGTCCATCAGGTCTCTCAGTCAACAATGGCACGCATCCTGAAAAGACATTAGGTTAAAATGAAACAACTTATATCTGTACTGTATTTTCATTTTTTTTTTTTCAGATCTTTTTTTTTCTCTTTTTGTTAATTGTAATTGTAACCTGTAGGCCAACTAGATACAGCATTTTACTTTCCTACAACTGTAGCACGAAAAGTGGGGCATGTTTTGTTGTGATTCTCCATGTTGACTGATTTGGTATATGGCATACCTGCCAACATTTGAGTAGCAAAATCCGGGAGATTTCGGCGGCGGTGGTGTGTGGCGAGTTTTGAGGGATGGATGGGAGAGGCGGGCAAATGTTCGTTTTAAGGGATGTTGTGCATATAACTAAGTATTTATAGACAACGTATTTATTATGTATTATGTGGTCTTCAGTATATAAATAAATACACAACAACTGTATTTATCAACAAAATCTAATTTATTTAATAATTATTATGTATGTATTCACAATGAATGTATTCACAATCACTTATTTATCATTATAACAACTAACTATTGCAATAACGTATTATTTATTCATGACTTTTTTTATTACAACAAAATCATTCATATGAACATCACAGAAACAGTTGATGTAAGCCTGCGCAGGTCTCAGGATATAAATTATAATTTAAAACAATGGCCAGTAGTAGTGTGTGTGTGTGTGTGTGTGTGTGTGTGTGTGTGTGTGTGTGTGTGTGTGTGTGTGTGTGTGTGTGTGTGCTTGAGTCAGTGTATATTTGTGTCTGTGTGAGTAAGAGAGGGGGGGCACAAAGAGTCAGTGATACAGAATTGAGGAGAAACTATGAGATTGGAAAAAAATCTCAGATTTTGCCACCTATACAATCTCATAGAAGTCCTATATGGATCTATACAGAATAGCAGTTAAAAGTTAACTACTGTTTTGTAGTATTGTATATGTGTGTGGCTGACATGGCTGCCCTACGTGTTTTCTTAGATGGGGTGTGTACTTTGAAGGAGGCTTAGTATAGTTTCTTTTGCAAGACAAGAGAGAGCACAAAGTGCTGTTGTTCAAACTTGTTCTATTGTCTGTAACAATTTTTTTAACCATAGTGAAACTCCTTGAGGCATTGCTATGTGGAATGCAAAGTAGCCTAATGCCTGATATGTTGACGGACGTCATTCTTACCGCCATGCCCTATAGAATAGAATAGAATAGAATAGAATATATTTATTTGTCATTGCAACGACAACGAAATTAAGGTAGCAGCTCTCAGACACAAAAACAATAAAAATATAGATTGAACATATATATATATATATATATATATATATATATATACATATTTACACTATAAAAACACAAGACATATAACACAACAGAGAGACAAATACAGGTCAGTTTTGTGCATTGTTAAGTGCTATGATGGCTCTGGGATAGAAGCTGTTTCTCAGCCTGTCTTTTTTTGCTATGATGGTCCTAAAGCGTCTCCCTGAGATCAATACGACAAGCTTTGCAAAACTATTGCAATACCGTTCTTTTTATTCATGACTTTTTTTAGTACAACAAAATCATTCATATGAACATCACAGAAACCGTTGATGTAAGCCTTGCACAGGTAACCATACTGAAACTCCTCTCTGAGGAGGCATTGCTATGTGGAATGCCTGATATGTTGACGGACGTACACTGGCGTCCCCTTCTGTCATTTTCCCTTTCCCTTTGAGTTGGAGTACATGATCTGGCAACTGTAGAACATTGGACAAACATTTTGATTTGATTATTAATAAAATACGTTTGGACCTCATAATATACGGGAGATTACCAGGAGAAATGACAAAACGGGAGGGGGGCTGGGAATGGGTCAGAAATGCGGGAGAAACCCGGGAAAAACGGGAGACTTGGCAGGTCTGGTATATGGCGAGAAATAAATGATATTTTCATCAGTCTGCAGCATTGTATATTTGCACTTTCTCTGTGTACTTCACTTACACTACTCTAATTAGGGATGCACCGATACGATACCAGTATCGGGTATCGGGCCGATACTTCGTTAAAATACTCGTACTCCTATTCGTTTTTGAATTGCCGATGCCAAGCACCAATACCACTCAACAGTATTTCACTAGATCAAACTGGTCGCGCTATGCGGACAAAAAATTTGATTTGTTGTCCTACCTGACTTCAAAGTCTAGGGGGAGACAATGAGCCGGAAACTTGGAGATTCTGTCCAAAAGCTTGTGTGTGTGAAAGTAGGCTACGAAAGGATAGATGTTAAAGTAACTGTATGTAGCAATTGTACTTCAGAGTTAGGGTTAGGATTAGCTATTTTACCTTAAAATAACAGCTTAAAAAAAAATTGGGGCGCTATAATGACGTTTAATATGGAGAATGGCCTCTGTGCCATTGTAGTCCAGGCAAAATAGCGTTTTACGACAGACTAATTGTAAAAGAATCTTTTTCAGCATAGATCATTTCTATGAGGTGTCCAGAACAACATACTAAAAGTCCTAAGAAATCCTAGTTGAGGAAATATGTTTAATTCTCAACAATCTGAGATGTGTGCTAATAATGCATGGCAAAAGTACACCTAAAAAATTTAATTTTTTCCTTTACTCCTATCAAAATGAAACTTTACACAATGAAAGTACCCATGAAAAGTAAAATGTTTTGTATTACAAGTTCTGTGACACACAACTCGTTTCAATTTATTCTGTTTATTATTGACATTTTTTCTCTCAGTTAGCCATCACTCTGTATTCAATTAGGGAGGGACAAAGAATTGAGTAGCTTGAGAAGCTTAAGTATGGATGGAATGTCTCATACCTAGTGAGAGATCTGACGTTTGAGAATTCATCATTCATGTCTTTGGCAACAACATTCTCCCTATGAAGCATGCAGTGCGTCATACATGGCTCTTGCACCGTCTGTGCACATCGCGAAACATTTTGGCCAGGGTATATCATGTTCACGGAAAAAATTGTCGATCACTTTGAAAATCTCTGAACTTTTTTTTACCTCCAGGCAGCTGCTTACAGAATAGAAATTCCTCCTGCATCTCATTTTGGTCGACAAATCACAAAAAAGCTAAAAGCTGAGCGTCTTTTGACACATCGGTGGATTCATCTAATTGTAGTGCAAAATAATCTGTCTTCGGGAGTTTTGCGACTAGTAGTGCCCTCACATCAGCTGTCAATTCATCAATAGCATTGGGATGCTTTTCAGTTTTTTTACGTACTCATCCTTCCCAAACATTGTTTTGCACATATCACTAGCTGTTGGCAATATTAAACTTTCCGCAATTATCTATGGCTGTTTGGTCTGAGCGACACGTAATGCAACTTGATAAGAGGCTTTTAAAGCTAGCTCGCACACTTTGGCTGATTGTCTCATCAAGGTCTGCTGGCCCTCAAAAGATTTTAAACGGGAAATATTAAATGTTTTTTTTTCTTTCAAGTGAGCATGGGTTGTCTTTGAGTGTCGTTGCAGCTTTGATGGTTTCATAGTTTCGTTTGATAGCACGGAAGAGCAAACCACGCACACTGCTAATGCTTCACTATCGGTCTCGTAAAGGCAAACTTCAGATAATTCTCTGAATATGTACGTGTCTTCTCCCGTTTGCGCTTTTGGCTGTTCATGGAAGGGGTGTTGGCATCCTCTGAAGGTAGATCATCTGAACCGCCATCAGTGGTGTCTGACGAGGAGCTTTTGTTCCGAGAAATTACAAAATGATCAATTATTTCAAATTGTATGGTTATGGCAGGTAACGTCTTTTGGCACCAGATAACTAAATGTAGCTAAAAGTGCATATGTTGCCATTATGATCAAATGGTTTTTGGAAGAGGGAAAAAATGCTTCAGATGAAATCATTTGGCGGACCCCCTGCAGTACCTCCGCGGACCCCCGGTTGAAGACCTCTGGTCTAGTGGTAGAATCCGACAGATTTTTTTTTTACATGTCGTCATTTACGCGACTTACAAGGATATTGCGTTTATACATCAGGAGGTTTTCCTTTTCCCCTAGGCAGTGCGTCGCCCCAATCGCCCTTATGGACAAGCCGCCCCTGGTATGGTGTTTCTGCCTGCAATTAGGACATATTCAAAAGGTGTGACGCTCATGTGCATATTTAAATTCATTTCAAAAGAAACTTGTAATACAAAAAAAAGTTACTTTTCATGTATACTTTTACTATGTAAAGTTTTATTGTGGTAGGAGTAAAGGAAAAATTAAGATGAGAATTAAACATATTTCCTCAACTAGGATTTCTTAGGACTTTTAGTATGTTGTTCTGGACACCTCATAGAAATGATCTATGCTGAAAAAAATCATTTTACAATTAATTCTATTTTTGGCTCCAAAATGGGTTAATTTGCCTGGCCTATTGCCATACCAGGGTCCATAGGCATATTACTGGTTATGTAGGTTTCTGGAAGTGGTGGTACCACTCTCTGCCAGATTAGTAAGTAGCTTATTTGCTGTCTTGCTTTGTCTTGTGTTGCACTTGCTTGATGTTTGACTCTGTTAGGAAAGTTGTTGACTCACTAGTTTGTCAGTGTCAAAGTAAGCAAATTTCAACAGGTTTTGCTAGGTTTAGCCGCTAGCATCTCGTTAGCGATTAGCAATTCCTCCGTTGTGCTGCTTTAACGGAAGAGTATAGCCATGTCAGCGATTTTGGCTCATTTTAAGATAAATGACTACGACAGGAGTAAGGCACAGTGTAAGATCTGCACTGCTATGGTGTCGAGGGGCGGAAAGGAAAGTACTTTGTTTAAAGCAGCACAATGGAAGAATTGCTAATCGCTAACGAGATGCTATAATCATCTTCAATAATCTGTTGTCAGAGCAAAGATGTCGAAACCTTTCTCATACAGAAGAAAACTGATCATACAGGAAGATCCAGTGGTTGGAGACTTGAAGCTGAAGAGGCAAGTAAATAGTTACTATTATTATGTTTTGCTTCCTAACCATTTTTGATTATCTTGTTTATAGGTTAGGATAGTGAAGGTAAGTGAAGTTTTGGGGTGAAGTTTATGGAAAAGGGCAGCTGGATGTAGCAGGGGTTGTGGTAGATGGACAGGTATGGAGAGAAAAAACATTTCATAATTATTTGTAAATTCACATACCAGCACTATTATCTGCACAACTTTACAGACATTAGATAATGTTTTGTGTTTCCAAATTCATGCAGATGCCACATCCTCCTGCTTTGTTCAGTGGTATTTTCATGCTTTTTACTCCCTTGTTTCTACTGAATCAAAACTTGGTTACATTGCAGTAACAATTATCTGCAAGTTTCAACCTGAAAGATGTTCATGTCTTTTGATTGTAAAATATATCTTGCCAACAAGAAGGTACAGTGACCTGATTTTATTTTTTAATTAGATTATTTTTATGTTTAATAGCTGAGCATGAGAATCACAACAATCTTTAGTTATGCTGTAGTAATGTTTCTGAAACGAGGTGTTGGCTCCTTTCAAACCACTGGAGTCTGCTGAATCCCACCCACTCTCATAAGAACCCCCTCTGTGAACCCCAAGGGCATAGAACTCTTTCATATCTGGTGTTTGATTTTATTTTGTCAGTTTTATGTAACTGACCAGTAACAACTGACCCACTAGTCTTAATATAGGTCTTTGCTCTTGCACAATGTCTGTTTATCCCCCCACAACCTTGTCTGGCTCTAGAGTGTGTGTATTTCTACCTCACTCTATCTCTCTCTCTCTCTACCTCTATCTCTCTATATATCTGTACTTCTCTATGTGGCCTTAGCCTGATTAGCCTGGACTGAGTCAGGATGGATACTGGGCAGTGGGTGCAGAGATTTTTTATATTTTGGTCTGGTATATGTTTTGTAATCTTACTGTTAATGCGATTTTGTGTGACTGTATTTGAAAATAAAGTTAGTTAACACATCATCCTGCATTTCTATCCTTAACTCTTTGAGTTTGTAAAATTTCTATATGTAATCACTTTGTTTTAAAGTAAGCACTACCTTGAATATAAAACATTTTCAAATACGAGTATATATATATATGAACGAGTTTTAAAAGTCTTTTTTTATAGTGAACGTACCTTTTAACAGATGCAGTAAGGCAGTAATGACAGACAGTTAGTCAAATGTTTGAACAAATTCAAGGATGGATTACATTTAGTCTTTTGATGGATGAATAACGTAATGGATTTAGGAGCGTTCCAGGCTTCACTTTTTTCAAAGAAAAGCTATCAGTTATACTTGAAGTCTCTCTTACTCTTTGATCACATGACATCACTCCTGCATCTGTCAGTGATTCAGTGATTAACGACTGTGAACAAGACGAGACACAACTGACAGCACACACCCGCTGAGTAGTCTTCTCTATGATCAGTATCAACTAATGACTCGAGGCCAGTAATACAGCACCCTTTCTCATGGACTAATACTGCAGCTCTTTGATTTCAGTTAGTATAGGTCTGCTGAATTAAGTAAAATGAGCCAGACATACAGGAATACAAATTTCCATGTCCAAAATCATTGTGATGTTGTAATTCAGAGTGATTGTCTAGCACTCTAATATGGTAGGCCTACCATTATCACGAGGTGTGAGTGATTAAGGGTCACTGTGTATGACAAGGGGAATTCTGCGCGGTGCATAGAAGCTTCCTAGCCCACCAATACATGCATCAATCAATCATCAATCGCTACCCATAGAGCAGGAGAAATGGTTGGTTCAGCTCCATATGTTCAACATGTTTGTGGGTATTTGGGTATGTTTTTCCAGTGGATACAAATGCAACTTCATCGCCAGAATGATATCTTCTCAGTTATGCAGTTAAGGGATCCATCCTCAAGTCATCATCTCTTCTCAGTAAGAGAAACAGAGTTCCAGAGTATCTAATGAAGAAATGGCATCAACAGTCATTAAATCCAGAAATCATATCAACAGTCATTAAATCCAGAGACGAAAATATGATTAAATAATGTGACATAGTGTGCCTGCATCTGACTCTGACACGGTTCTGGTTGTGATGAGCTGTTTGATCATTAAGCGGATCTGATTCTGTAGCCTAGTCAAGGCTTGATCAATACCATACCAACGCTATCTGGAATAAACCTGTGTAAACATTCAAAATGTTTCGATTTAAACGGTAACCAGTATGTTTGTTTGCCGAGAATTTCCTCCCCAAACCATTTTTGAGTGTTCGCGAATGTTCGCAGTGAACTCAAAGCAAATTAAAAACGTTTTGAAAACGTTTGTGAACATTTTCCTTTTTTCCCTACTTTGAATGCACCTTAGATTTAGTAAGTGCTCTGGATGTGAGCCAGAATAGTTCTGAATCTAGGGTAGCCTAGTTGTGTAGGTAACTATAAAGTAACTAACTTTGAAAGGATTCAAATATTTAGCTGACATTTTCTCCCACTGACTGAAGCACAATGCTGGGGGAAGTTGTGGGTAACCGAAGACACCAAGGAACTTCTTTGTCCTCTTACTGGTTAGCTTTATAGGCCTAGCCCCTGAAACTCTGTATTTCTCCCATTACTGATACTGAAAAGACATGACCCTCGTCTTGAAAGTCGTTTTGTTTTGTTTAAGCCCAACCTGGTTTTAAACAATCCTTTGTGCCTGGTGCTGTTTTAGAACACTTCTTCACTGGTCTCCCATGAAATCATGCAACTGGATATTTGCCATCAGACATCAAGACTGCAGCCTACCACTCTAATAAAACCACAAGAGGGCAGTAGAGGACAACTAAACTGGATAATTAAAAATAAAACGTAAAACTCCTGTCCAAATACAGGAAATAATGTCCTGTGCGTCCAGTCAACATCTGGCCAATTTTTTTTTTTTTTACCAGTTATCATTATTGAATCATAAAGATTCATTATAGGCATTTTAGTGATTTTAATTTGTTTATAGACTTATAGTGCCACAAAGTTGCCTTTAGTGAGTTAGACTAGGCAAGAGCAAATTCTCATACCTCGCTGAAGGGGCTGTGCTCTCTATCAGTAAACTAAGCTGGAGGGCTTCAGAATGACTATTGATCTCACATTGACTAGGTCTTCTGATTGGATATTTTACTGTACATCTGGACAAATGTATTGGAGACACAGCAGGGGGCATACGCAAAGACAAGAAAACCAGAAAGACAGAGAAAGGGAGAAAATAAGAGAGTAAACCAGAAAGAAAGAAAACATAAACTGAAACTGAAAACATTAGCAGACAACTTAATACTATTCAAAATAAAAAAATGTAATTAGTATAATTCCTAAATGATTATTTTCAAACACTTCTGTTGGCAATGCAAATACAATTGTACTTGTTAATGAGTTGATTTTTAATTTCCTTTTGCAATTCCCTTCATCTCCCAGGAAGAGAAAATTACTTGGAGATCTTCCAGCCACCTTCAGAACTGTTATCTTCTTATTAAGCAAAGGAAAATTGCCTAGAAAAATTCTAGCTATTTTCATATGTAATAGATCTATAACTATGTAAATGTTTTAGAGTGCTTGGCCATGTGTCTCTGTGTGTGTGCGCGCGCGCCTCAGTGTGTTGTTTGTGTATGTGTGGGTGTGCATGACTTACTATGTCCAAAATGCCTTCAAGATATTCACGTATTTATTAATTCAATAATCTAGTTAGGGTGCCTTTACGCCGGGTGTCTTTACGAACTGTAAAACTTCTTTCACATGAAAGTAACATGTTATGACAAATTATTCGCTTCATACCTTCCAAATAACATGTGTAGGCTATGTCGACTTCTCTGTATGAAGTAGCAGCTTCTGTTTTTCAAAGATCGCGCTTTACCCCTTGCGTTTGTGTTAATAAGCGCCACTGGTGACGTCAAACATAAGACTCCAATGCCGTATTTTGACTGCAAGGCAGCGTTTAAAGCCTCACACACATACACACACGCATCTGAGCCGGTATAGCCTACACGAGCCCAGCGCCCACCTCCGAGTGCCGATGTTCGCGCGCTCCTCCGGGAACAGCACCGCTGGCACCGACAGTGTGCGTGCGTGAGTGACAGGCTGCGGTGCAGTGGGTTTTCTCCAGCTCCCCTATATGGCTGTGGATTAGCTATATGCTAATATCGACAGGAGTGAGGAGCAGCAGCGAGGTGCTGCGAGCCGACAGTGGAGGCTATCCGTGCGTGAGCAGGCTCCTGAACAGCCATGGCTGAAGGTGGCGAAGGGGAAGATGAAATTCAGTTCTTACGAACTGTAAGTAGGCTAATACCCATCCTTTCATTCAAGAGGCATGTGACAAAAGCGGCGGTGCGCTTCAGGCGAGCATCGTTATGTGCGCTGTAAGCCTGAACAATGCAGTTAATCAGCGCGGGTTGTGATGATTCTGTTAGGATAACGGTAATTTAATTAAACATCCTCGGTCTCCCCGCGACAGCAGTGATTGTTAGAGCAAACTGAACCATTGGTATCTTTCTTCTTCGCGCCAGGCAATATCCAGCCTTCCTCGTGTTGAGTATCTTTACAATATTATTCACTACCCGGTAAAGAGAGTACATCTTTGCTTTTGCGCATCCTTATAGTGCAATTCCGTTGAATAGGAACTTGTTATTTTTCTTCTGAAATAGACAGTATTCGGTGGAAACCTGTGAATTTGGTGGAAACCTGCGTGGAATGATAAAGTTTCCGTCCCTGAATGAAATATTGTGTACAACTTGTGCGCTGACATTTGAAAATCTATTTAATGCCAAGCAGTTTAAGATAAATTGTGGGGTAGAGAGGCGGACCGGCAACAAAAAGCAGCCCGGGAATTTGCTCTCAAGTGGCCCCAATTTGATACACCATATTCGACCTGACACATGTTTATCGATCAACAAATCATTAATTAAAAAACGCAATCTGTTATTGGTCGTATTATTTGTGTTTGGCTATAATATTGAATCGGTGGTGGTTCCTGCTCCCTCCTTTACCCTTTTCTTCAGCGCCATGCTCTCCTGTTCCTTTAGATTTTACAATAAGTAGCCTATTTAACCGACATCCTTTTTTACTGCCGGCAATCAAATATGTTATGCCTTCTAGGCTATAGTGCGAAAAAGAACTGATGAGTAGGCCTAGTCTAGAGAAATTCTGGAAAATCTGCACATTCTCATTATTTAATAAATGGGACTGTTAACCAATATTAACATGTTTATTTTACACATCTACAGTTGAAGTAAGTCGATAATCTCCCCCCCCCCCCCCCAAGTTTGAGTACTTTAGAGAAATCCAACATTAACTTTTTTTAAACGTTTCTTCACTAACTAGATTGGAAATTGGTCAAACCTGCACTGGCAGTAGTTGAAACGCGTTGAAACACTAGTTTTAAAAGTTAGCCAAATTAATTTTCTCTTAATAAGTTCATTTAACTTTAGCTAGTTCACAACACCTAGCATGACACAACACCTGCCTCACTCCTGACCCTGCCTCTTCTCTGCTCTCCACGTCATCATATGCAACAGACTGCTCAAATAAGAGTTATTTTTGAACACTTTACGGTGACAGCTCAGAACGGATTTTTCTTTTTCTGCCGGTCGTTGTCTGTACCGTTGGCCACCGGGTTTCATCTTTCTCTCCATGTTTTGATAGCACATGCAATGAACTGACCGAGCCCTCACTGCTATTACAGATTGTACCAGCCGTGTCGCTGCAGATAAGATTGCATTTTGAATAATTGTATCAGCTATATCGAAGACGTAGTCTGGAACGCTTTGAGCTATAATGTAATGCAAGACCAACCTACTAGGAAAATTCCCAAACTTCCCAATGGCCAGTCTGGGTCTGGGAGGGTAGGGGCGCGGCGAGAGGGTCTTAATAATATCCAGTGACCACACAGCTTATCTGGCATTACAGTGTAGCCTCTCACCATCTTCTCAGTAATTTGCTATGACTTGTAACCTCCTAATATGAGCTGCTATATCTATGCCCATGTGTTGAAAAAACTGTAGGGTCTATATCTAAGACAGAATACTCTCAGAATACAACAGAATACTTTCAAAGGTCCATTGCGAAACACACCACTCAATGAAAGTGTGATGCACAAATTATTTGAGACACCGTGGCTGTCAAGCTGTCTGGTTCGAGGGCTATCCACAAAAAAAAAATCCTACAAATGGATTACTCCAGCAACCTAAGCTACTAAACACAGCTGACCTGCACGCTACCGAACAACCATCTGAGCTTGCAGTGAGAGTTCACACCAAGTGAATGCATTCAAACAGTGTTACGCAACTGATAGAGGGGGGCCTGATGACATTGATTTCAACTGGGCAGCGCATGTGGCCGGGGGTGGGGGGGGGAAGTGCCGTCCGCACTTAACGTGCAACCATAATACTGCTCAAGCTTCTTTACCGGCGACTAAACCCCAACAATGGCATGCTAATTGTCCGCCGACATGCGTGATTTATGAAGCGACGCCTGGCTGAATCTTTTTAACAGCGCTGTCAGTCGCCACCAAAGGGCGTAAAGCTGTCAGGACATAGTGGTCATACATACTTATGGAGGGAAATATTTGTGTCTCTTTACGGCTGTCGGGACTCTCCAGTGGCTGGGCTGTTGATGTTTTGTTGGTGTTGTTTTTACAATCTGTAGACAAATCTGCCATAGTTAATGCATAAAAGCTTGCTTGTACGCTTTGGAGGCCACACAAGTGACATTTTGTCTTCACACCAGCAAAGTCTCTGCACACAGTGTGCCCTGGTTTTAATGTGTATTGCTATGTTTTCAGAAGGAAATTGTAATGACTATGTACTGTCAGTGAGAATGGCTGGCAGTGATGTGTTCAGCTAATGAACTAGGCCTAGCCACCACAGATCGCCCCTAACGGTGATGCGTGTGAAACGAAGGTCCTGGCAGTGAAAAACCTTATGACAACACCTGAGGGGCCATCTAACACCACTTCATTCTCTTCTTCTCAAAAGCCCTCCCCTGGCCTCTCTTTCTCTCTCTCTGTGTGTGTGTGTATGTGTGTGTACAGGCTCCAACTTCAGAGCCTCTACGTGAGCTGTAAAGCATCCCCGTTCACCAATTAGTCCCACACACAAACACACGCGCACACACACACACACACACACACACACACACACACACACACACACACACACACACACACACACACACACACACACACACACACAGAGAGAGAGGGTAGCTATGAGTGCTTTGGATTTTGGAGCTTGGAGAGCGCTCTGTGAGGTATTCTGTGAGGAGGTATAAACACCCTTCACCATGGGAAATAAAAGCGGACCATGAATACACGTAGATGCAGGAGTAGTTCTCTCTCGTTTGAATCATGGAAGGCAGGTAATAAGCACTCTGGTCTGAAAGTCTAGTCTGTGGCGAGTAAATGGTGGATATAGTGGATAGAGAATAATTGTTTCTTTTATCACAGCCAGTGCAGTTAAACTGAGCCGCTGGTAGACTACTTGAATCCCTTCCCCTAGCTGACTTTGTGAGATATGAATGCCCTACTACCATGTTATCAAGGTTAACCTGAAGGTTAGCCCTATCAGTGTTACCAAATGTGTGGGTGTGGTACACAGGACACAGTGCTTAATGGTTGGGGGTCTCATGGTATGTTTTATAAAAGCCTGCCTCTCTGGAGAACAGGGGAATATCACAGGGGGGTATATCTAGCAGGTTTATAATTAGCCATTCAGAAGAGAAATTAAATGACATCATTCCCTGTCCCTTATACAGAGGTCATTACGTCAACGGGTGCAGATACGCAAGTGTGCTGACATTTCAGCGCCATCTTGGCTGCAGGGGGTTAGTGATTTATATAAAAAAACATCTCAAAGCAAAGCTACAAAGATTACCCACAAGCCCACACTTTGTGGTCGGGTGACAAAACACGATTTTTTTGTTTTGTTTTTCCTTGTGTGTCCTTGTAGGATGTAATTACTCTTCATCTTCTCTCTTTTCATCCTTACAGTCTTCCTCTCTTCCTCAATCTGTTGCTCTGCATTTCTCCTTTCTCTTGACTTCCATTCACTCTCTCTTCGTCGTTCACCACTCCATCTCTGTTAATTTTCTCTTCCCCAATCTCACTCTCTCTGACACTCTTTTCCACTCCTTCATCTCTCTGTCTTTCAATCATTCCTCCTTTCCCATTCAATCTTGATCACTCATGCTATCCCTCTCTCTCTCACACACACTGTAACACAGACATACACTCTATCTCTCTCTCTCGCACACACACACGACACTCTATGCTGATGTTGACAGGGCTTGAACGCACATTCTCTCTCA
>NC_045165.1:16193761-16248761 GCF_900700415.2 Clupea harengus
AAGTGGTGACTTACCCACAACCACAGTCTGTTCAACATAGGAGATACGAAAAAACTGAAGCAGGGAATAGGGGAATAGGAATGATGGAAAGACATATTAAGAGAGGGGAAAATCAGTGAGAAAACAACAACAACGGAGAGAGAAAGAGAGAGAAATAAAGAAAGGGAATTGTGTAAAGCAAGGAGCTAAAGCAAGGGATAGGCTACCCAGAATCCACACAACCAAACAAGTGGTGACTTACCACAACCACAGACAGTTGAACATCCTGATTGATGGATTCTGTGCTGTCATATCATGGTCCCTGTGTGCTTCAATGCCTTATGGAATAGTAACTGTGCTGTTGTGCTGTTTGAGTGCCTTAAAGAGGACCTATTCTGCTCATTTTCAATGTTCATAATTTTATTTTTCGGGGTCTACGAGAATAGATTTACATGCTTCAATGTTCCCTAAGCACATTATTTTTTTCTATTCACCCTTTGTCTGAAATGCTCTTTTAGAGCTCCTGTGTTTTTAAGGCTCCCCTCCCGATTATCCCAGAGTGCTCTTATTGGTCAGCTAGGCAGGCAAAAGGATTGTGTTACGAGATTGCGTCATCTTGTGACAAAGGAAAAGGGCTGGAATTCCAACAAGTACATGCACAAAAAGGTATATAACACTTACAGAAAGGGGAAAAAAAATGAAAAGCACAATAGGCCCTCTTTAATGTTATGGAATAGTAACTGTGCTGTAACTTATGATCTTTGATCTTTGCAAGCTGTTCTTATTCACTTCACTTAAGTTGTCAGGGTTTAAAGGAAGAAGCAAAGCATCATGATATTGTCCTTAATTCAACCTAATTAAAATTCTACTCCACGCGATTTCATGCCATCTCAGGCATTGAATTCAATTTAAATGTTATTTATTTATATAGCGCCAATAACAATTGAAATAGGCAGGGCTCAAGGCACCTTACAGTCTACCGTCCAGAGCCGGAACCCCCTAGAGCAGGGGACTTCAACCTTTTTCAGCCCAAGGACCCCTTGGCTGAGAGAGACACTGAGCAGGGACCCCCACCCCCGCCGCCCCAAATTTGGGCCTGATATTCATATAATTTATTTGGAACTAAGTGTCAGTCACACACAAACACACACACACACACACACACACACTCCCCTACACATTTTTGAACAGAATTACAAATCATCTGTGACACACAACTCGTTTCAATTTATTCTGTTTATTATTGACATTTTTTCTCCCTTACAGTTAGCCATCACTCTGTATTCAATTAGGGAGGGACACAAAAATGAGTAGCTTGAGAAGCTTAAGTATGGATGAAATATCTCATACCTAGTGAGAGATCTGACATTTGAGAATTCGTCATTCATGTCTTTGGCAACAACATTCTCCCTATGAAGCATGCAGTGAGTCATACATGGCTCTTGCACCGTCTGTGCACATCGCGACACATTTTGGCCAGGGTATATCATGTTCACGGAAAAAATTGTCGATCACTTTGAAAATCTCTGAACTTTTTTTAACTCCAGGCAGCTGCTTACAGAATAGAAATTCCTCCTGCATCTCATTTTGGTCGACAAATCACAAAAAAGCTAAAAGCTGAGCGTCGTTTGACACATCGGTGGATTCGTCTAATTGTAGTGCAAAATAAGCTGCCTTCGGGAGTTTTGCGACTAGTAGTGCCCTCACATCAGCTGCCAATTCATCAATAGGGCGGGCATTGGGATGCTTTTCAGTTTTTTCCCAAACATTGTTTTGCACATATCACTAGCTGTTGGCAATATTAAACTTTCCGCAATTACGTATGGCTGTTTGGTCTGAGCGACACGTAATGCAACTTGATGAGAGGCTTTTAAAGCTAGCTCGCACACTTTGGCTGATTGTCTCATCAAGGTCTGCTGGCCCTCAAAAGATTTTAAACGGGAGATATTAAATGTTTTTTTTTCTTTCAAGTGAGTATGGATTGCCTTTGAGTGTCGTTGCAGCTTTGATGGTTTCATAGTTTCGTTTGATAGCACGGAAGGGCAAAACACGCACACTGCTAATTCTTCACCATCGTTCTCTTTGTAGGTGAAGGCAAACTTCAGATAATTCTCTGAATATTTACGTGTCTTCTCCCGTTTGCGTTTTTGGCTGTTCATGGAAGGGGTGTTGGCATCCTCTGAAGGTAGATCATCTGAACCGCCATCAGTGGTGTCTGACGAGGAACTTTTGTTCCGAGAAATTACAAAACGATCAATTATTTCATATTGTATGGTTATGGCAGGTAACGTCTTTTGGCACCAGATAGCTAAATGTAGCTAAAAGTGCATATGTTACCATTATGATCAAATTATCGCGTGAAGACTCATGGGTAGCCTATGTAGGATATTATTTTTAAGGAATAGAAAGCATTTTTTAAGTTCTGTTTATGTTTATGTAGTCTTTTGGACGTTTTTAATTTTTGGAAGAGGGAAAAAATGCTTCAGATGAAATAATTTGGTGGACCCCCTGCAGTACCTCCGCGGACCCCCTTGGGGTCGCGGACCCCCGGTTGAAGACCTCTGCCCTAGAGCAAGCACTAAGGCGATGGGGGCAAGGAAACAGAAGAAACAAAGGCATGTGTCCATTCTACTTTCCATTTTGTCGATGGGTAGACAGTGATATCATTATTTATGCACAGCACGGGACCAGAACTACTGATTACTGAAATGCATATATACCTGTTCAAGAATGAAAACTAATAACTATTATCTCATATATAAAAAAAATTAATTCATGAAATAAAATAAAATAATAAAGAAACAATGTCAGTGCAGGAGTGTGGCAGCTTACTGACTTCCGTGGCCTCATTTGTAATAAAATGTGAAGCAATACAATGGAAAGCTCTTGCTATTGATTATCCTGCACACTTTTTTGATAAGAACCTTTGTGCCAGATAGCACAGACATTTCAAGCCATAGCCCCGTACCCCTTCATTGATTCTTTCCATCATGCTCATTAAGATTATTTCATCACCTAAAAAGTCATTAAGCCTTTTTTTCTCTATTTCTTTCTCTGGTCACCCACATCTTAAAGGCAGTGCTGGCTAGCGAGCAAAGAAAGAAAAGAGGACTAATTTAAACTGGAAGCATTTCTCAGCAGAAATCTCTTCCTCTTGGCCTCCTCTTCCTTCTCTCCTCTCTGTTCTCCCTCTCTCTCTGCCTCCCTGAGGATGAAGATAGACAGATGCGATGCTGAGGGGAATGAAGCAAGCCCTCGGCCGCAAGACAGGCAGCTGAATGGCTGCTGTAATGAGCTATCGATTCCCAAGCCCAGCTAAATGAAGAAATTTCCTCAACAATGTCAGGAGGCAACGCCGTTAGCAAAGCTGATCAGTGTTTTCAACCACCCCCCCTCGTCGAATATATCTGATTTCCCCCCTCTCACCCTTAACTACGTGCACTGATTTGCTTGCCGTGTAAATTGTTCGTTATGAAGATGGATCAGAAATGTTAGCTGTTCACATTAGTTTTTGTGTTCAGATGTTCAGAACTGGTTTAGCTTGCGACTGATGCTAAATTAAGCGTCCAGGTGGTTTGCTGCCGACCTGAGCTTTGACTGCGTCTGCCCGGCAGCTGGGTGTGTTATGCTAATGGCCGACAGCGCATCTGTTCTTCTCCCTACGATCGGGAGATGAGGGGACAGAGAGTGGGACCCGACAACACAGATGCCCCCCCCACACACACAGATACACACACACACACACACACAACCAACACAAAGACACGCACGGTTTCTGAAAATTAATTCTTACTTAATCCCAAAAGAGTGTCTACTGAGTCAATGACCTAAGCACGTCACTTAGTCTGTCACCAAGACTGTCTGTAGATACTGTAGGTGTTCTTCACTGCTGGTATTAGACCCAGTGCTTTTGATCAAATTATACTGCAGTTACAGAGTGAAGCTATATTCAGTACCTTTTATGTATAATCAGTTGGCCAGATGGATAAACTGGCTCATTAGTAGAGATGTCCAGCAGTGTGCTGTCATTGTAATATTTACTGAATGAAGAGGATCTAAAGAGGCTTTTGTAAGATCTTGTCTTTAGAGCCATTAGTTCTGTTCACAACGAACCATAAATTAGGCATTTTGCCCCCTCTTTACCAGTGAAATCTAACTGAAAGATAAAGCTGTGATTGGTAAAGTAGTCAACATGACACAGCATTTTTGTTTCCTAAACTCTGAAATTTTTTCCACATCTGTACCCAACAATCTTTGTGCCTGCGTCATGTTGCCCAAACAGGCTTGATGTACACTCCATGTGGCATTCGGTGACAGCATCTGGAGATTCCTCCAACACAACAATTGCATCAGGATGCTATTCCTGAACTCTGTTATATTTTGTTCTAAATCTGGAGCCTGTGTGTTGTCTTGTCAGTTGGCTACTGGGACTGGCTATTAGCTGTGATTTATGAGTGTGACATCCACCTGAACACACCTGGTCAGTGGTGACAAGTGAGAGCAAAACTATGGCACCAGACCCATAGCACAAAGCTAATTTACTAGGAAAAAGATGTGCTAGTCCTTTAGCTCCAGGCTAATTTGCTGTAATGGACAAAGGACTGCTAGCTCTTTGGCGCCAGGCTAATGTCATAGGATGAAAGAAGGCTAGTCTTTAGCACCAAGCTAGTGTAATGAGATAAAGTGGTGCTAGCTGCCTTTAGTGGCAGGCTAATTTGATAGGCGAAGGGATGCTTGACAGCCCTTCATTATTATTTTAAAAATGGAATATACAAGGGAGAGTGAGAACATTTTTGAACATTTTTACATTTTAGCTATAACAGTATATCAAATATAAGGACTGCTGTCACACCAACAGTAAGGGATGCGCATTGTACCATACTTCATGGTCATTAGGACACGTTGGAATATCAGTTACTTCTCTTAATGTCATGGTAAAAAAAAACAGTGGTTTATTGTGTGAGAGTAATTGCAGTTACAATTGCAATTATCTGAACATTTTGTCTAGTTCCCCTTCAGAAACGATTTCTATAATAGACCAAACATTCAACTCTTGGCGTTTGCCAATCTAATTCCCCTGCAAGGTATCTGTCAAGTAGGTTACTATCACCTTCAAATATCTCAATGGAATATATTTTAGTCTGCCATCAGAAAAAGGCTTCAAGGCCCCAGAGGCAGTGAAGGAGCGTTCCCCCGTCCTTTTCCACTGGCATCAGGGCCTGAGTCCGGGTTCTGTCTCTTGTGCTGTCAGCCAGCTGGCAGGCTGGGCATTAGTTCACACTGTACCAACACGACACCTACCTGACACCTGTCGTCATGGCACTTGTGCGAAGGCGACAGCAGTGCAAGGTGGGGAAAGTGTGTGTGTGTGGGTGTGTGGGTGCAAACCAAGATGACCTAATCCAATTTACTCCATGTCCGCTGTGTATCCTACATGGAGCAGTCCAGGGGCGCGACCCCAAAAATCCATTTCTGCCCATGAAGCATTGTCATCGCTGTTACGGGACGTTCCGTCCTGCTCCAGCTTTGGCTCAAGCACAGGATATGTTACAGTGAAGGATGGCATCACGCATTTCTGGAATGGCAGCATGGCAAATGTGAGCGATAAATCATCTTGACCTGTGCCCACTGTAAAACGAACACTCTTAGTATATTACCTCTTGTAAAAGAAACAGGAAATTTTATACCTTGACAGAAAGAACTTAGCACTTAGGACCCATGTGAATTGGGAATTGAATACTTGACCTTACTCAACGACTGAAGGCACTTTTCTGCACAAAATTCATGTTCATGCATACACACAAAAACACACACACATGCACACATACAGTCATATACGTCTGTATACGTCATATACGTTTCTTTTGTGGTGTTCTTGGTCTTTGAACCAATAATGAGGTTAAACTAGTATGTCAGCTATCTCCTCTACTTAGCCATAAATTAAGTTGATGGCACTGCCAAGAAGATTAAAATGATCAGGGAGGGTAGTCCATGCCCTGATCCTGGTGTTGACATTAGTAACGTATGTCCGAACTGCATCAGCACAGATCCAATAACACACACTGAAGTTACTGATCCGCAAACCGGGCGCTGAAAGCCAAGACCAATTTTAGCCTGGACCTGCTTGTCAGAGTACATCCATACATGTGTTTGTGGCTGTCACTGTCTGAGTGGGTACTTCCTGCACGAAGAAGGCCCTCTCCAACATGCTCTGACAATTAGCAACCCAAACGACAGGAGTGGAACTGCTGTATAATTTAGGAGGCTTCGCAAAAATTTGTCAGAGCTGCATTGTTCTGGGAAAAGGGAAAAGGCAGGTTGTACTCTCATTGTGTGACATTAAAATGACCCCATTTCCACGGGAACATCAGAAGAGCTGTTTTTTTTTGGCTCTCGGTCGTTCTACTTTTTGAAAATGGACTTCTAATGTCTAACTGAATCACTCTAACTCACACATTTTTTTTTTTTGCTCAAGCTTTTAGTCTGGGTTCCATCTGACGGTCGTGCAGTACGGGTGAATCTTTAGTCTCGATGCCTCACTCTGAGATAACCATTTGTGTTCAGAGACGCTTGCTTTTCTGTCTCTCCTCTCCCTGCTCCTGGCCTCTAACTGCCTTGCTGATCCCAACTGCTCTAAGCCCGATGTCCAATATTGACGACAGAGCCATTCCCCAGCTCATAAAAGATTCATGCCACTTTAACAACCTCTGCATCTGTTCCTTGCCACGAGCACAGACCGGGAGATATCTCGGCTTTTATTAGGACTTTGTTGCAGCAGAGTCAATGATGTGTGTAATAAAACAATGTATTATTCTGCTACGGCAGCAACTAAGCAGGCTGACCAGGAAATGCTGAGTCTTGGCTGGGAGAAAGGCGATATATGTCATGGGTCAGGGATAGGTGTGCTAGATGGTGATGCATTTTCTCACACCCTAAGGCTCTTATCTCTGTGCTCAGTGTCAGTGCAGATAGACATGTGCGCACGCGCACACACGCACACAAACACACACGAACATGCACACACACACACACACATACACACACCACACATCGGTGCCTGTAGGCCCGCGCCTCACCAAAAGGCTCAACAGTGGTATGTGGCGTTCCAGACCCCCCCCACCTCCATTCACATGATGGGTTAGGACACATGTGTGTCAATACCAGGGACAACAGATACACCTCAAGATACGCCACAAAAAAATGTCCCATGCTTATCTCAGTGTGAATGATGCCCGACCTAATTGTAAACAACAATCTCACTATACTATGACATGCCAAGCGCATTATCCAGGGTAAGGGGTGGGAGGGTTGGGGCGATAACCTCATCTGGAGTATGGACCCGGGTAAGGGTAGGAATAGGATAAGAACCCGGGTTAGGGTAAGGAAAGGGGGTGTGAGAGCCCTCCGGAATTATGTACTGGATAAGGGTAAGGAATAAAATGGGATACAAACTGTAGGCCGTAGGCCCCCAAACATCTGGCAACAACAGGCTTCTTCACATAATCCCCAAGTAGTCTGTGAGGGCCTCAGCCATAATTACTGGCTCACTTTTTCAGCAGTCTCTGACAACTCATTTAGAGGTCCTTTGAGTGACCGTCCTTGATGACCAAAAATTCATCAGAAGCGCTGTGGTTGATTTAGCTACAAAGCCTCTAACACCTATCTACACTGGTCTTGTGTTTGCTTGCCAACCTCATTCCCTCGCTTCCGCTACGAATTCCGCATACTTCAGCTTCTTCCTTTCAAATGCTTATATAAGGATTTGTATGCTCACACCTGTGGTCTGGCTAAAGGCTTTCTTACAGTATGTCGCCCAGGGGTTCTCACATAAGATTCTCACAAGCTGATTAGATGGATCTGAAGCTCTCTTGATTCTA
The DNA here is from genome assembly GCF_900700415.2 of Clupea harengus. Classification (NCBI taxonomy): domain Eukaryota; kingdom Metazoa; phylum Chordata; class Actinopteri; order Clupeiformes; family Clupeidae; genus Clupea; species Clupea harengus. The sequence continues at coordinate 16,201,618 of NC_045165.1, forward strand.
ACCTCAGGTGCTGGTCGTGTTGGTGCTCTTTGCTGTGTTGCTTTCCTATGCCGCCCCAGGTGTCCATCCCTGCAGTTCTGCAGTAAGATTGGACAACAGTCCACCAGACCAGCACACTCCTCAATTTTAGCCCGAACATGCTTCTGAGTGTGCATCCGTACATTTGTTTGCATGTGTTTGTGACTGTCACGGTTGACTGGTCACTTCCAGCACAAAGAAGGCACTTTCTAACATGCGCTGACCGCAGGTGATTGCAGTGGAGGTGGTTGTGGTGCTCTTTAATGTGTTGCCCTGGTGGGTGTCTCTGCAGTGTTGCAGTAAGATCGGGCTGCAGTCCACCAGAACTGTCCAGTGTGCTGGGGAACATTAACGAGAGTCGCTGACGGAACACATTTCCACATTTTTATGTGCTTTCCCAAGGAAATTAGAGCCTGTGATTGATTCCTGATGCACCAGAAATTGCACAGCAAGAAGTTGTGGGCATATAAAACATAGTTAGGGACTAGCTCTGCCGATTGGCAGTTCTTGCCTGCTCATTTTCTTTTCTGACGCATTTCTTTGTCATTACCCAGTGCCGTCAGCTTCCCTCTCTCTCCCCCTCTCTACGTCCTTTTCTGTTTCTCTCTCTGTCTCATGTCTCTCTCTCTCTCTCTCTCTCTCTCTCTGTATGTCTCTCTCCCTCTCTCTCTCTCTCTCTCTGTATGTCTCTCTCTCTCTCTCTCTCTCTCTCTCTCTCTCATTCTTACAGCTTCCATCATGTCAGCCCTGTATCTCTGCCTTGGTACTTGTCAGCAGCTTGTAGGCTACTCCGCCTTTCCTCTCTCAAAGGGAATTTTACAGCAGCACCATTACCTTCAACTGTTACATTTGTCTCAGTGCAAAGGCTCAGACAAACTGGAGGTTCAGCCACAGTTCATATGGACTAAAGATAACCCCCCACCACCACTCTCTCTGGGACACTCACACTCTGTGTACCAGTGATGTGTGAGTCTTGACTCACCTGGATCGGTTAACGAACCTGGGAGTGAAGAGTCTGCGTCCCTCCGTTAAACTGGATCATTCACCTGGATCCATTTACTAACCTGGGAGTAGGGATGGGCATAATTAATCGACGATCGATTAATTGATCATTAAGAATTTCCTCGATGAAATTATTTTTTCATCGATTAAAACTAATGCATGTTCTGTTGCGTAGTGTGCGTGTAATTTATTTATTTTAGGGCTGTCAAAGTTAACGCGTTATTCTATGAGATTATTGTGGCGGAGATTAATGCAATCAAATATTTGAACGCAGTTAACGCAACTTTGTTTACTTCCGGTGCGCGTTGACCCGTGGCACGAAACCGCCCCTTGTCTGCAGAGACCGAGACGGTAGTTGAAGATGGAGAGAGCTGAGGGATTGTTGGGCGGAAAGTTTCTGTTTAAGAGGCAAAATGACAGAACAATCGACAAAACTAAAGTTGTATGTAGCATTTGTCAAGCTGAATGTAGCTATCACAGAAGCAGCTCGTGTTTAAGTTATCACCTTAATGCAAAGCACCCGACAGAAAGCAGTCCCAGGTTAGATGGTCGCCAACCCACACTCCACGACTTCTCTAGGAAATTAACTAGACCAGTCCGTGAAAAGGTTACCAACGCTGTAGCAGTTTAGGTTGCGGGTGACTGTCGGCCCATCAACATAGTTGAAGACGGTGGGCTGACTGAGGTGATTCGAATTGCTTCAGGGGACAATTCTTACGATTTACCGTCGAGGGGCACCATTGTGTCTCGCATACATTCCTTGGCTGATGGCGAGAGATCACGAAAAAAATACAATTAAACAACAGTGTCTAAAATACACGCTGTCTGAAGTGATTACTCGTTCATTTATAAGATTTAGTCTTTAGAAGAAAACAAACTTTTAATCACGATGAATCTAGATGAATGAATTTCAAAATGTGAGATTAATTAGTTAGAGAGAAAAAAAAACGAAGGTCAGTTGTGTTTATGAGCACCGGCTTCTAGCTGTCGGCTCCGCTGCTTAAGAGTACAGCAGCGCATATTTTCAAGTGTAACCATTGAACGGATCCCGTTTAACTGCCACAAGAGTTGTCCATCTTGTAAGTTTAACTGCCACAAGAGTTGTTCATCTTGTAATAAATATCTCAATGAGGAAACACGCTGTGTTTTTTCTATTTTCACTGCATTTTAATATAGCCTATAAATAGTGAATTTTAATATAAAAATATTAATGATTAATCGAAAATCGATCGTTAATTCTCCCGACGATCGATTAAGACAATTTAATCGAATGCCCATCCCTACCTGGGAGTGAAGAGTCTGCGTCCCTCCGTTAACCTGGATCGTTTCGGTCCTACACCTGCTGCTAACCCCAGGCGAACAAAAGCCCTTTGAATGATAAGTGTATTTGTATTATACTTTGGATTTGTAATACTGATGTAATACTTCAAACATCACAACATCACCAACAAAACATTGTGTCCATCCAAAAAAAAAAAGGACACCATCAGTAACGGCAAGCAATCCCCATAGGGGCGACAGTGGTACAGGAGGTAAATAAGTCGTTTAGTAATCACAAGGTTGCTAGTTCGATTCCCTGTCGAGGCGTCCTTGAGCAAGACACTGAACCCCTAATTGCTCCTGATGTGCAGTGTGCCACCAGTGTAAATGTAAAATGTGTATACATTGTAAGTCGCTTTGGATAAAAGCGTCTGCTAAATGACTAAATGAGCCTTTAGAAAATTCAGTTAAAAATAATGTCTATTTTTCCATAGCAGCTGTTCAGTCAGTCACTCTCTCTGGAGCCGATAATTGACAATTCTCTACTTTGTTTTCCGTGAGTAGCCTACTTGTTGATCTTCTGTTAGTGACTGACTTCAGCAAGTAGCTGCCAGAAGTTCCATAATCTCTCGTAAACATAAGGAGTTGGTTGCCACCACAAGTCATTGTTTGCCTCAGGGGACACAGGTCAGCTGACTGAGTGGATCTGGAGAACTTCCTGTAGAGCCAGAAACGTAGTGGACTCAAAAAACGCTGATCCCAACCTTTATCCTGGCTGAGTGAATCATCGTAACTTCCTACACCCTGCCAAACACAGCAGATTCACTGATCTGGACTGCGTGAGTGGATCAGGGGAACCTCCTCCACACAGCACAAAATATATCAGACTTGCAACACGTGTCACTGTTTCACTTTTAGGGACAGTTAGACTGGTAGTGTGGATCAGTGGCAGGCTCTGTTCGAAATAGATGCACACAGTCCACAGACTGACAAGACTGCAGATTTGACTATTTCATCCAGCCCACTTTAAGACAAATACTACAATTCACAGATCTATGTAGTGAGTGACTCAGAAGAACTTGAGTCTGTAAAACGAGTTTCCCACTCCTGATAACCATCTGGGCTTTGTTTCTCAAAGCCTTCTTAACACGTCATTTGTTAAAGTTATACCTTAAGCCCTACCTTAACATTTTAAGGTATTCCCAGAAAGTCCTTGCCCAAGTAGCCTATACCCTCTAAGACAGTGGTTCTCAAAGTGGGGGGCGCGCCCCCCTGGGGGGGCGCGAACACTCTCCAGGGGGGGCGCGATGTCACAGACGGAGAAAAAAAAAAAAACTAAGTCCGACCTGTCACTGGTTAGTGAAAGCTCCCTCAGTGGCGAAATGCAAGGGGCTGGACTGACCCAAACAAATCAAATACGGTTTTGCTCCTGATCCACCAATCAAAACGGAGTTTTATCATTTGAACGCGAGTTGCACCTAAGTTTCCGAGTATAAAAAAAAACCGCAGGCATTGGTAAGCGCTCACCCTGAGACGACTCTGCAGTTTGTTCAATTTCTCTTGTTTCCTGTATCATTCAGATATTCATTGCTTTATAAACAGTCTTTTTAAAGACTCACTCCTTCCTTAGTAATACCTTACTGCGCTTGCAGTAGGTCTATTCGTAGCCTATTCTAAGGAGTAATTTGCTCCAGTCTTTTGAAAAAGCTCGTAGCCCCGAGAGCTAGCCTAGCTAGCTACCTTTTTCCAACTGCAGCTAGCCCTTTTCTCCTTAACACCTACCTTTACATTTTTGTATCATCCACCGTGTTGCAACAAATAAAACACCAGCACTTGAATACTATTTTGTGCTGTCCCTGTCTACATTGTGTACAGTTAGTTTTGTTTGGAATCATTGCCTAGCACAGCCTTATCCTTATCCATGTCGTTCACAACCACACATACAAGAACACGACGTTGAAATTAGAACCTTATTAACTTCACACACACTGTATCAGCAAACAAACACAACTATGGACACGTTTCTGATTCGTAAAAGTCAGAAAGAGAAGCCTGTGGACTTCTTTAAACATGAACGTGATGGCCTCCAGCAACAACGAACCACCATCTCCAAGCAGCGTCTGGAGGCATCTTATGTAGTTGCTCATAGAATTGCTAAGCTTGGCCAACCCCATACAATTGCCGAAACACGGATTTTGCCGGCCGCGCAAGACGTGTAGAATAGGAGCTAAACTCAGCGCAATACTTATGTCAAATGACATTGTATCACCCCGAATATCAGAAATCAGTTTGGGTCCTATTTCAAAGAGGACTACCGTTCATTCGCCTAAGTTCGGGATCCATTTCTCTGCTCAGCAGACGAGCTGTCAATAGACATGAAAGAGCAGCTGAAGAGTGACAGTAGACTTAAGCATCTCCCCTATTTCGTCATTCTGGATAGCAATGATCAGCTTTGCGACATAGCCTTAAAAATGCGCCTCCTTTTCGCGTCGACATATTTGTGCCAGGCAGGCTTTTCAAGACTGACTGCGCTCAAAACTAAATACCGCAACCGCGGACAGATCGAGGATGACCTGAGGATATGTTTGTCAAACATTGCCCCAAGATTTGAGAACCTTTGCAGTGCAAAGCAGGCTCATGTCTCATGTCTCATTGACAGACCTGTAGGATTTTTTTTGTAAAGATCACAAGAGGCCCATAATAATAACAGTATACAATAATAATAATTGGTCGATAATCATTAATTATAATAATAATAACATAATGATGGTGATAATAATGAATAGCCTACTAATAGGCCTACTATTACTGATAATAATAATAATAATAATAATAATAATAATAATAAATAGTTATAATAATTTTCTGTATGGGCCTAACAATAGCCTAACCTTGGCATGTCAGGCCTATCAATAACAATATGCTATCTATCTATCTATCTATCTATCTATCTATCTATCTATCTATCTATGGTGGTGTAGTTGAGGGTGGTGGTGGCGGGCCGCGCGCTGGGGGGGCCCCAACTACCCCTAACCAGCTTTGGGGGGGCCCAGCTTGCAAAAGTTTGAGAACCCCTGCTCTAAGAGATACTTTCGGAAGGTTGATCTGGACCAGTCTTAGCTATACCTTATGTAACATAGTTGTCAGATAAAACAGAGGTTTAGAGCCTAAAATTTTGTGTTAGTGACTGGACATATGCAGTAACTGCAATGTAAGACCAAGATATGTGTGCATTTCATTTTGTGCTTCATTAAATAAAAAGAAAACAGATCAATATAAGTTAATTCGCCATTCAATTTGAATCCCTTGCGATCAATGAATCAATGAATCTAGCCCACAGCCGTCCTTATTTGGGAACTTTTTTTATTTTGACTTGCATAGTATTTCTTGTTGATGTTCTTTTTTTAATAATGATCAGCTGTGCTCCAATCTAAGTCATGCCCTTCATACTCATCTCACGCATGCTCAAACCTACTTGAATTACAATAATCAATGCCAGAAACATGGATTCAGCCTCTTGAGGTACAGTATATGTAGGAAGGTTTAACTGAGGGGAATTCTTAAGAGATGATTTGGGAAACACGCGTAGAAAAGGATACAACTTTAGTACGGTATACCTTTCAAGCCTTTGTAAAAAAAAATACTAAGAGACACCGTTATTGGGAAACACCAATACAACACTCCCCTGACAGCTGGGAGTAAGTGTCAGTTTTTCATGCTCATGCATAGCGCCTAAGTCCCTTTTGTGCTGTCAGGAGATCGCACTGGGGGAATATATATCAAGGCTGAGCAAAACAGGCGGGGTGGAGGCCAATCTACTTACAGCTGCTCAATCTGTGGGGACCTGTGTTTTTTTACATTTTATTTCACTCTTAGCACACAGCATCATTTTGAAAGTAAGGCACAAATCTACCTCTCTGTGTATCACTGAAATGCTTTAGCCTTTGAATGATTGCTTTTTTGAAAGTGCTGGTGAAGCTGTATGCATTATCCAGTGCAGTGTTTTTTTTCCCCCTGCTAGTATTGCTATGCATTGTTTGTGAGATGGAAAACTAGGGTTGTGGTAATTGTAAAAGTTTACAACTTCTGTGATGAAGTATGTCAGATACAGCCATGCCAATTTGGCTTCCGTGTGCGTTGCTGTAGAAAAGACAGAGTCCAGCAAAAACAATCCTTCCTCCTCTTCACACCAAAGGTGCAATGCGAAGTGGTGCAACGATTTGTCAGTTTGCTTTTCTAAACCATGCCGGCAAAGTAATATGATTTGCAGCAGCACAATGCAAAAAAAAAAAGTTTGCATAATGCGCTACGCCAGTATCCTGTCATAGATGATGGATAGGGTGTTATGGCAGCAAACGTTTGGATGGGAGTTCCCCCCCTCACACACACACTGTGAAAGCCTTTGACCTGATTGGCCGATGAGAGTGTTGAGATGCCAGGTGATTGGCAGCGGTAGTTCAGTCAGGACCACTCTCGTCTAGTAGCAAGCTACAATTTATTAGAGTATTGAGAAGCATACAGTTATCTTTGGTGGAATGGCTTAGTTCGAGGGGCTTCTGCTCATCATAGTGGTAAGTAGAAGTGAACAGTGTGTTCACGAGAGAGATAGAGAGAGAGGCACACCATTCTTCCCTATTAACATGTGCTTAGTTTTAACACACAAAGATGGTAAACTGCTTAACCTATATCACGCATACCCAAATATGGATGGATATGAATATGATCATTTTGAAATCTTTTTATAAAATATTTTGCTAAAATCTGTGATGATGAACTTGCCAAACACTAAACATTATTTTAATAAACAAGCCAGGTGGATGTTTTCCCACCCTTTGATAACACTTGAGGTAATATTTGCCCTTTGCAGCTTCTCCCAAAGTTCCCTATCTTGGATTGATAAGGGATACATTTAAGTTGAATTACACGAAAAGTGCAATGAGATTGGTTTAGAAGTAGGCTTGTCAAACAACAAGGGTAGTACATTGATATTTAGAATGGGAGTTCTGAATCACATCAGGATGACATTCATAACAACACAGTCAGACAACACATCTGATCGACATGCACAAAAACACAGTTAAACGACAGGGAGAATGACACATCTGATCGACATGCACAACAACAACACAGTTAAACGACAGGGAGAATGACACACCAGGACGACATGCATAATGACACAGTCAAATGACAGGGTGTCCGACAAGATGACAGAAGTAGCCTCATCTTGTCAAGTTGAATAGTCATAAACAAATATTTTGTTCAGATGTTTAGGCGACATTGACAGTGTACATGTCGACATAATTTTGGCCCAAATGGAACCCCATAGATGAAGCAGGTCAAGTCATAAACCTTGGTATTTCAAAGTGCTTTACAAATGAACAAATAAAAGACATTTTGAGATTTGAAGAAAGGTAAAGTACCTTAAAACACAGTGTGGTAATTGTGGTAATGAGTGGTAAATATGTGGTAATTGAGCTCAGCAATGATCCTTATTTCACAAGTACCATGTACAGGGTAATTTGATATCTCCATTTCACCTGAAAACAGTTCAGTAAATGTGATCTACCTTAAGCCCAGCTATTTGCTTCAAAGGCGGTAAAATGACACAAACAGGCGATGATAGAGGCGTAATTTGCTGCTGCGGCGTGATTGATTACGCCGACCGTAATCATGTGCAGCCCAAGAGCAGATGTCTACTGTGCAGGCAGGTGTAAAGACACACCAGCATCTCTGTGTGTGTGTGTGTGTGTGTCTGTGTGTGTGTGTGTGTGTGTGTGTGTGTGTGTGTGTGTGTGTGTGTGTGTGTGTGTGTGTGTGTGTGTGTGTGTGTGTGTGTGTGTGTGTGTGTGTGTGTGTGTGTGTGTGTAAGGGAGAGAGGAGAGAGGGTGCCTAGGAGGAATCTCACAGCACTGTACTGCTGCAGGGAACAAGATGAGGCTAACCTTACACTACACCACACAGCACAGCACAAACACATGAGGAATATGACACGAGTGAGAGTGGGGTTGGGAAAGAATAACCCCATGGCTGTGATTCGGCTGTAAGCGTGAGGTCGGAGGTTAAACGGAAACTTCAGGATTTTTTTTAACCTGGGCCCTATTTTCCCATCTTTTTGGTTCCAAATTTTTACTAGGGACATAAAATCGCTCCGGTGTTGAGTTAGAACTCTGTAACCTGCAACCACGAAATGGCTACACCATGTAATCCTATGAGACATGCATCTGCGTCAAAGTAAACTGCTGTCATGTTTACTTGTGTCTGTTTACCTCAATAACTATAAAGAAACGGTTTTACAGTCATTTTCTACTGACACATAAACTACAGAAACTGTAGAAACCGTCATTTTCTAGTTCATTTTCAGTAATTGAGGTAAACAGACTATCTGGCTAGACTATCTCTGTAGGGATCCTTTTCATGTTGTCAGACACTTATAATAACATTATGAGCCTGTCAGTGGTGAAAACAAGCGGTTTAATTGGATGCGGACTCTTGCCTCATGGGATTACATTGTATAGCTGGTTGTCAGTTATAGTGTTGTAACTCAATACTGGACTGATTTTAATGGTGTTTTGTCCCTAGTAAACTGACTGGACTGAAAAAGATTGGGGAAATAGCACCCAGGCTAAAGAATCCCAAAGTTTCCTGTAACACAACACCAAAGTGAGAGTGAGTGGGGGGTTGGTAAAGAGTATCCCCTTGGCTGTGATTCAGCTGTAAGTACGAGGCCAGAGGTTAACATAACATAACACTGTAAGACAACACAACTCATAAAGCTGTCATGCTCACTGCCCCCAGCAACCCCCCACACGAAGCAGAGAGAAAGGTTCCATGGGTGGAGTTTAATTTATGGTCTTATGGGAGAAAAGGACAGTAGGGCTGATGTGTGTATATGTGTGTGTGAGAGAAGGTTGAAGGTTTGAATGCTTGTACATCATGGTGTTTTTTTAATGCGCATTAAGATGTCTTTAATTGTGCTGTGGTGCCTATGCGTATATATTTGATTTGATCGTGTATATTTGATCAGTATGTGCAGATGTGTGTGTGTGTATCAAGTTAGCTTTGTCTCCTTGTGGTAGTTCTAATGCATCTAGTTGCGTTGAAGGTGTACAGGTGTGTGTGTGTGTGTGTGTGTGTGTGTGTTTGTGTTAGTGAGTGTGTGTGTGTTTGTGTTAGTGAGTGTGTGTGCGTTCTGTGTAGCACCTCATTCGGCTCATCTCTTTGATGAGTCATCTGAACAAACTGCTCGGCCCTCTGATCTAAAGCGGCCCATCAGCCCCTCCTGTCTGAGTCACCGCATGTTTCCCAGAGACCTGGGGACCGCCACACATCTCTGACTCACCCGGGCCATCAACTGCTTTGATCGGAAAGCTTTTAGCCAGTTGTCGGAAAGAATGTTCAAGAACACTGTTTACCTGCGAAATGTCTCGCAATTTGTCTTTGAAATGAAATTGATGGCTAACCTCTAAGCTCATAATATCTAACCTTTTAACCTCTAACCTTACCAGACGTTTTTGAACATTTTGGACACAGCGATCAATGACCCCTTTTTCTTCACAGGGTCCAAATTGATTATTTTCCAACAGAAATAGTGTGACACCCGTGGACTACAAATCTAGTCTAGACAGATTGAGATGAAACGCAGTATGGAAACGTAAGAAGGATGTTTATTAAATGGTTTTTCAGGCACCTGGCAGTTAAAGAAGTTAAACTCTGAACGGTGGAACTTGAACGACTATCAGGTTTCAGAGAGTGATCATATGTGCCTGGAAGACATCTGCCCTTGTCCGTAAAGGCAGTGGATATTCAGTTTGGGGCCACGGGATTTAATCTTATGGCTGCCTACAACTGTGTTAAGACTTAGGTAGACAAAAGCAGTGCCCTGCTGTTGTGGAAGTATAAAACGTACATTACACAGGGGTGTGAAGCTGGGTGATACATTGTACTTGCTGGATACACTTAGATCCAAGTCACGTTGTCTCCAAAAAGCCCTGTTCTGAGTTCATTCATATGGACAATTTGTTGTTGGAATGATTTGTTTTCTGAACAATGAAAACAAAGTTGAGGTGAAATAGATAACCGGCAGAGAGAAGAGATGGAGGGGAAGGGAATTAAGGATGTTCCACGTCTAGACTCAGAGAGGCGTGCAGAATCTGAAAGCAGTGCGAGCCGTTGACAGAGGCAGACCTCAGGAATTACAGGAGAAATATAAAGAATACGTGAGCAATTCTGTAGTTGCTCCTTCAGCTCTAAAACTTCGTTCTTGTTTTCCCCAAAATTGTTCACCTGCACCAATTTAAAATACCCTCGTATATGGTTAGATATTGGGTATTTGCAGTGCACTCACCAAACTAGTGAAAAAATGTCATGAAGACATCTGGTCTTGTGGTTCACAGGTAAATACCCCAATGCCCCACCTGTGTGTCCATGGTTTTCCAAATGTGCGTGTGTTGTGGGTGGGAGGGGCAGTGTTTTGCTTGGCCTGGGAAGCTATTGGAGCTTGTGACTGACCTTTGCTCGGGTTAGCACTTTTAGGTAAGGTACCCCTTGGTCAGATACCCCTTTCCCTCCCTCCTTCCCTCTTGGGTCTCTATCTATAGATGTTTGCGATGCTGTACTTTAGTTGTCTACCACATGGCTCCACCACCTCGGATCACTTTGCCATCGATTCGCCAGATTCCCTGGCTCCCAGGATCAAGCTGGGGAAGAGTTAGTGGAGAGAGGGGAAGAAGAAACGAGAGCTCTTTAAATAAAGGAGTCCAGCGACATGAGGTTGAAGGCTCTACTTTATGGTTGTACATCTCTCAGCCGATAGGGATCTCTGCCACTATAAATCTCCCTTAAATGCCGCCTGAGGTGGGAGGGAGGAAGGGTGGAGGTAGGGGTGGACGAACATGCGGAGAGCACTCACTACCTCTCTAGCAAACACACACACACACACACACACACACACACACATGAGCACACACACACACACACACACACACACACACACACACACAAGCACACGAGCACACACACACACACATACATGTACACACATACTGTACATGTACACTCTCACACAGACACACATGCACACACAAACAAACTCAGGTTCTGACGTGTTTGTGTTGTGGGCCTTGGGTGGCCAACTGTATGTGGTAAAAAAAAGACAGAAAGATTTACTTCATTTTAAAGAGGTGACAGATTTGTGACTCTAAGATATGTTGGCAGAATACGGCTCGGGTTCCTGACATGTCACACGAGCCTGTGTCGAGCTTGATGGAGAGCGCCACATGCTGAGTTACGAGATAAACACTAGCTACCTGCTGGTGTGTTTGGAAATACACTGCGCAGTGATTGGCATCTGTCTGAGCTGAGGAAGCTTCTTAAAAAATGTGTTGAAGCAGCCAGTGATCAAACTGGAGTTTTACTATACAGCATGGTGCCAGAGTGGAATAGTTCTAAGTCATATTTGTGCAATGTCCTTAAAAGATGCAGTGGTGTTTGCAAGGAAGCTGTCTTTGTGAAAATATTAAATAGATGCAAATTCTCTGTGACTATTTGAGTGAATAATGTCCAAACCTATTTCAAAAGTTTTCTTTTTGGGTCCCTTCAGAAAGGAATTTTTGCAGTTCCTCTGGTAGGCTACTCCTTTACATAAATTTCATAAATGTTGATAGCTCTGCTCCACCCTCACTATGGAGAGACTGAGACAGACTTTTATTGTTTTAATTTTACTTTTGAACATTGGTAGTCAATCATTTGAACTACAGAGCACTTTGGGTCAACTCATGTTGTTTTTAAGTGTGCTATATAAATAAATATGACTTTGACAAACTCAGAAAAAAACAGGAGGAGTTTTTAGCAGACAAGGAGACAGGGTGAGTTTAAACCCACACATTAAAATTCAAAGCGTAACATGGTCTGTAATGGGAAAATGTAGTCAGTTTTGTGGATCTAAACTCCTGGAAAATGTTTTAGAAAGAAGACTGCTTGTCTCAGCACCCAAAATGTTCCCTATCTCTGGAAGATTACACTCCGAAGCAGAGTTGGCCATGAAACTGTGTAGTTTATGTTGATCTACCTTACGTGTACATACTCACACAGAGAAAGAAACAAAGAGGATTGATGAAGGAAAGACAGAAACTTTTCTAGAACATGGATCAAGGCTTGGGATTATACATTTACCACTACCATAAATACGGTGTGTGTAAACCCTGATTTTTGCGTGAAGCCAGGTTTCATTGTAGTTCCAGTGGTGTGAAAGGTACTCACTTAAAATGTTATCGTGTTATAATCAGGCACAACCAGACCCCTCTAAAGATATCATCCAAAGACTGTACTTTCTACAACCAGCTCATAGCAGTTAAATGCTGTAAACCTGAAGAGCAGACTCACACCTCTTTAGTAGTACAGTCATGGGAGTGTAGTGGCTAGGCAGGTGCAGAAAGCTTTGTAGAGGTTATATTCTGCAGAGAGTGAGGTTGGTGGGGGGGGGGGGGGGGGGGGGGGGGGGGGGGGATTGATGTAAGTCCGGAATTGATGTCCAAGTTGAGAGGATGTGTCGTGAAGCCATAAGCATGCTTTTAGCTATGGCCTTTTAACTCAACACTCTCCGGGGCCCTCAACGCATTATGCATGTGCGAATGCACTTTGTTCTTTGAAGGCAAGGCTAGGTGCTGCTATGCCCCTGCGTCCTTTGAAGGGATGAGAGGTGAATATCTTCCAAACAGAAGGGCTTAACTGGCCTCCCCCTTAGCCAGCGAGAGCAGCAGTTTGTCTTCTGTGCTCTAGGAAGGTGCAGAATATTGAATATTTGCTCAGTTGGTAGTGTCACATCATAGGGGTTATCATGAAGTTTGTGCTCTAGATTTGACTACTCATCAGTAAACTAGTGGCAAGTCTCCAGTTTTGAATTCTGTATTTCCAAGGTAACCAGCACTAAGTGCAGAATGTAAGCTTTTTTGAATGAATTTCATACTCAGTTTACAGAATGGGATGGAAAGAGAGAGAGAGGGAGAGGGAGAGAGAGAGAGAGAGAGAGAGAGACAGAAGGAGCACATCACAAATCAATTCCCCCCTCATCAAAAACAAGCTTCAGCGCATCAAAGCCAGGGTAGAGTATGTAGCGATTGGCCTGATTTATGGTGGAAGGCTCACTGATCACTCAAGTGACTAATAGTTCTAATAGATGATAGCTCTTTGAGCCTTGCATGTTTCAGCAGTGTTCCTCAGTTTGTTTTCACCAATAGAAGCTGTAGAGATACCTATGGTCTCCATTAGCACATTATGCTTAAGACTAAATTGTTAGCGGTGCATGAGAAATCCTAAAATAGATGTGGATGGATAGCTGGGGAGGAATGGTGCCCAAATGCTCCATAAATTCCAAAGACTAAAATGTGACTGAAATACACACACCCTCTCTCTAATACACACACACACACACACACACACACACACACACACACACACACACACACACACACACACACACACACACACACACCTTGTACCCCTGTACATCACCGTACCCTACAGTCACAGAAACAAACCCCACGAAAGCTATGCAGATCGATAAAATGTACAGTAACAACTAACAAACCAAATCCACACGCACACGCACACGCACACGCACACACACACACACATACACGCACACACACACACACACACACACACACACACTCTCACACACACACACACACAAAGCACAGTGTAGTGCTGCATTGTGGCCTCTGCAGCCCCTAAGTGAATGCTGCAGTAGGCTGTTGTGCAGCGTCTCTCCTTACCACCCCTCATCCGCTCGGCTCTCTCTCATGGCAGCCCTGGTGCCGCTGGACTTCTGGAAAGCCAGACACTGCTAACCTCCATCGTCAAGCCTCAAATCACCTCAGTAGGTTACAGAAACCAGTAGCCTACCCTTGTTTTATTTCAGTAGTGGGAGGACCACAGCTGCGGTATTAAGTATGCACTATTAAGTGCACTGGAAATGCATATAATTCAGGATGATATCATGTATCCATATTGATCCTGGCATTAGGTAATACTAAGCTTGACTCTGTTGCTTGTGTCAAGTGTGAGGTTATATATAAGTATTAAAGCAAGTTTCTGGTTTTGGATGGAATTGGATAGTTTGGCTTTGAAACTTAATATATTGTGTCTTTTAGAATGGTTTTAACATCCCACTCTTACTCTAAAGCTGTCAAATGATTGTAATTAAATGTATCTGTTTACTCAACATGATGCGCTTTTTTAAAATCACGTCCTGTAAAGCTGGGTTTTGGGGAGCGCTTGCTCATAACCACAGGAAGTGAAAAGGCACAGATCCGTTTATCCCGAGCGGCACCAGCCCAAAGGGAGCCACGTTACATCAAAGCCGCTAAGAGTTTGTTTTGTTAGTTAATTATTTCCTTAAAAAACCCTGCATGCTCTGATCAATTACCTCAGCCTCGTTTTGTGGTGTAAGACACACCGAGGATGTTAGACTAACTTGTAGCGCCCATTCCTTTCAAGAAGTAGCTCTTTTTTTGATGATATCAGGAAAAACACACATTTAAGTTAAAAAAAAAAGCCAGAAGAAAAAAAGAGCTTAGACGACTGCTCTAATGCATTCCTTCACATTATTAAAAAAGACTAAAGCATTTATTGGTTACTCAGAGTGCTGCATTATAAATGAGAATTACATAGGGATGTTTTAACAGCTGGAGAGTAAGTGGTGTTCCTGTGCAAAATATGTATTTACTGTGTGTGTGTTACTTTAACAGCATTAGCAATATAAGATGTTAAGCATATATAATATGTTTAAGTGCTCATAAACATCACACAACACTGTTATTGAAGAGTGAACATTAAAACACCAACCATTATTTAAAATGGCATCATTAAAAAAAAAAACAACAACATATCAATCCAACAGTCTTGCAGTGCTGATAAAATATGCTATATGACAGTTGAACTGGTCTGTCTGTCTCTGGT
Source organism: Clupea harengus (assembly GCF_900700415.2). Lineage (NCBI taxonomy): Eukaryota > Metazoa > Chordata > Actinopteri > Clupeiformes > Clupeidae > Clupea > Clupea harengus. The sequence goes on from NC_045165.1 coordinate 16,216,855, forward strand.
CTGATGGTTTTCTTTTTCACAGTATAAAGTATAAAAAATAGCACTGACAGAATGCAGATATATGTTCTGTGGGCTTGCATGGTTAAGCAGGTACAACTGTTGCCCCCAGCTTCTCCGGGGTAAGAGAGGGCAGAAGTGAAGCCCTGCTGGGAGTGGGGGTCACTGCTGGGAGCGGTCCACTGCCTGGGCGAAGATTCTGCGTGAGACAGAGACGGAGACAGATATGGAGGATTGATTTATTGACGCTGTGGCTATACTCAGCCTGCGGTAACCTTCTGTTTAATCTCTGACAGGATGATGAGGTGGTGCTCCAGTGTGTCGCCTGCATCCAGAAAGAGAACCGCAAGTTCTGCCTCACCGCAGAGGGACTGGGGAATCGCCTCTGCTACCTGGAGCCCACCTCAGAGGCTAAGGTAAGGCTGACTGTCATACCCCCTCACCCCCCCCCCCCCACACACACACACACACCCACACCCCTCTGCTACCTGGAGCCCACCTCAGAAGCTAAGGTAAGGCTGACTGTCATACCCCCTCATCCCCAAAAAGAGGAGAAAACAACATATCATCATTATCATCATTGTTTATTCAGGGAGAATTGACTGAGCACAGGGCTCTTTATAATAACATATCATATAGATGTTTAGTACCTGCCTGTTTAGTACCTCCTGTGCATTCCTAGTGAATTTCCTTGTGCTGTTACACTGTCGTAGGCTACAGCTTAATTTTGGAGTGTTGAATGGAGAACATGGCACTGGTAGGGGTTGGGAGAGGAGGGGGGGGTGTCCACTGGTAGTGTTGCAGGCATGCACCGCCAGGCTGGAAGCCACCTCGCTGTCATGGTGCCCACTGCGCCGCAGTCATCCGGGTACACGCAATGCACAGTACACCACAAGCCATGAAGCCATTGGTGGCGCACTACTGGAAGAGGGACTTCTCAGGACATCATTCCCCTTCTTTAATCGTGTAACAGGCTGATTGATTAAAAGCTGGTGGTTCCAGAGGGGTGGAAAGATACACCCGACTCCAAGTCAGTCCAGTCTTGCCAGAGGCGCCAGCTTTTCTGTCAGCACTTAAACATCTGATCTGCTCTGACCTCTTCTCCTCGCGCTCAACAAGTCTGCTGTTTATTTTTTGCTTGGATGAGGATTAGTGTTGTATCCCTGGTATGATCGGGCTCTCTGGCAATTATGTCTGGCCTGAATGGAAACTCGGTCGTAGGGGCTCTTGTGCCTACTTGATTAGCTGGGTGAGTGTGGTTCAGGGATGTAGGCAGCTTGTTAAGGGGTTGGGTCACTTCTCCCCACAGTGGTACTCGAGTATGTTAGGCATTTTGGAAAAGGTGTGTGTGTGTGTGCGTGTCTGTGTCTGTGTGTGTTTGTCTGTGTGTGCGTGCGTGTGTGTCTGTGTGTGTGTGTGTGTGTGTGTGTGTGTGTGTGTGTGAGTCTGTGTGTGTGCGTGTGTCTGAGTGTGTGTTTGTGTGTGTGTGTGTGTGCGTGTGTATGTGTGTGTGTATGTGAGTCTGTGTGTCTGGGTGTGTGCGTGTGTCTGTGTGTGTGTTTATGCGTGTGTATGTGTGTGTGTCTGTGTGTGTGTGTCTGTGTGTGTGTATGTGTGTGTGTATGTCTGCGTGTGTGTGTGTGTGTGTCTGTGTGTGTGTATGTCTGCGTGTGTGTGTGTGCGCGTGTGTGTGAAATCTCAGTGGACACACAGCTGCTAGTGTTGGGTCATGATTGTTCATGGGTGAAGGGAAATCAGGGACAGCACCTATTTTAAACAGTACCTACTCAGAATCGGAACCATCCCATTTCCCATTAGTACTCTTTCGCCACAAAAACACCCCACCCCACTCAAACACTTTTTTACGACTGAACTCCCTCCAGCTGATGGGTTCCTTCAGAGATTGGGGTGTGTGAAGCACTCGTCTAAGCAGATCAAAGATCACTTCATCGCTTGCGTCTTCCTGTTGCCATCTCCATGGTGTAGACTGCTGGAAAAGACACAGAGACAGATAGAGGGAGAAAGAGATAGAGAGGTTGAAAGAGTGAGACAGAGAGAGAAATTGAAAGAATCCCAGGACATAGCTTGGGCACCATGGTAACTGCATGACTTTGGAGGCACTCTCCTGTTAGTCCAGCTCTCAGAAACCAAGGAAATGATAACGAGAAACAAAGAGAGAGAGCAATTAGGGAGGAAGAGACAGAGAGAGTGTACTCATTTGGTAATACAAGTGAATATGGTTGCCTTTCCTCATAACGCTTCCAGTTAAGAGTATGGCATCTCCATCCAGTCAGTTATTACATATGCACTACTGTGTTGTAAACCCTGTATTGTGTAAGTCAGTGCTGCAGTATCTACAAGGATGCAACAGTCTCCACATGGGTATGGAGATTTCACTTAATACACCACTCAATGTCCAACAGCAATTAGCTGAGGCAAGCTGGCTTTCAGGATTGCTTGCTCAGTGATGTTGCCAGGTTGTCAAAACGGGTGGTTATTTTTCCCCCTGAAAAGGGGCCTTTTTATGTTCTACAGAACATGGACTGACGTCAAAAACATCTCATTCATGGGATAGGGCTTCCTCTGTATTTGAATAACTTTCTGTAGAGATGGAAAAATAAATGCTTGCTAGATTATGTATCACTGTGGTCAGCCTGTGTAGAATGAGGTTGTTAATTATATCTGTAAAAACTGGTATACTGGTAAATGGATGAAAAGGACTGTATAGGGTGAGGTCCAGGTATGGAGGTGTCGCCCTGGTGTGTCTGCAAGAACACCTCTGGAGTCGGAATGCAGTTTATGGGGTTACGTTGATATTGTAGGCAGCACAGCAATATTCCTGAAAGGAATAGGAAACAGGTCTAACATCCACTACTAAGCTGTAAACAAAGAAGCAAACTATTGCCGTGCAGACTCCTCTGGTGAACTGACATAATCACGAGATGCTGTGAAAACAAATCTCTGCCATGCGCGCTGGCAATCCGCTAGAGCCTTTCTAACAATATCTGTCTGTCTTGTAGAATTGCACAGACTGCAGTCTGCTCTTCACATATATCAATAATATTTCATTTCACAGACAAAGTATGGAAATCTGAGCTTAGTGTTTCACTTTGGCCCTGAGTAGCTTTGCAGTAGTGTAACATTTATAGTATGACATAAAACGGCAGTACATTGTAGTAGAGTCTTCAGTACATGTTACCAAGCAATTATGATAGCAAATTAAGTAGTGTTAGCTTTGCCTTGACAACCTGATGAGATAATAGAGAAAGGTCCAAAGATTGTAAGGATGTGGTTGTGGGACAAAGAGATGGAGAACAATTATGCTAATATCTCTCATGATTATTATCCATAATGAAATGAAGTTATTTTCCATAATTGCTCTATTTGTTATTGCGCAGTGCCGTCGAGTCAGAGTTCAGTCATGTGTGCTCTGAGCTACCCAGTCCTGAATGATTATCAGCAATAAAGAGAAAATGGATGACACTTCACTGAGGCTTTTTTCTTCTCTTTAATTGTGTGGCTAAAGCATTTCTTCATGGTAGCCGACGGCAGACTCCCAGATGTGAAGACTCAGTGCTCAGTGAAGATCGCTCAGAATGAGGCTGACTCTAACACTCTCCTTTCTTTACCTTATGGACTCCATTTTTGAAGTGGAGCTAGACGGGCTCTGTAAAAAAAAAACTAGTAAACAGCTAAACAAGTTAACAAGAGCTGTCAAGTTCTTGTTTTTCTCTCTTAAACAGACAGTTATTTTCTGAGTTAATAGTTTTCGGAGTGACAGATACCAATCCCGCCCTATAGCAAGTCACTGCATTTACCACCCTCTGGCATATCCTGGCATTATATTGTGTATCCTATTTTGTCTCCTTTCTCGCAGGGATTGTTGGCAGCAGGAACTAATTGGATTTACCACATTTTATAATCATAATCCATTAGCATTGTTTCTATCTGACTAATTTCTCCTATGACTGGGTGGGTAAACACACAGGGTACGAGAAGAGAAGCAATAAAGGAGGGGAAGACCGTGCAGGGGAAGAGAAGAAAGATCAAGAAAAAAGGATAAAGATGGAAAGAAAGTAGCAGAAAGATGAAAAAATGTGATTAGGGGGTTTGCAGACTTGGCAAGGGAGAAACACAGAGAGAAAGAGAGTGATTGATGGTGAAAGAATAAAGTTAAGAAAGGGAAAGGGAAGAAGAGGAAGTTGTGGAAATGAAAAGTTGAGAGACAGAGCAAAGCAATGATAGACAGAGACAGCGAGACATTTTGCCTGTTCAGAACGTAGTAGAATGAAAAGACAGAGAGACAGAAAACAGAGAGAAGAGACAGAGACACTCGCAGATGGAGGAGGGAGAGAGACTGATAATCCTCAGACAGACAGAAACAGAGGCCAACTCCAAAGGCATAGACATAAACAGAGAATGAGTACGACGCAATGGCACTGACCATAGGTGTCTGTGAAACACTCCTCCTCCTGTCAGATATAAAAAGCAGACAGTCTGACACTCAAGATCGAACAGACAGACAGACAGACAGACAGACAGACAGACAGACAGACAGACAGACAGACAGACAGACAGACAGACAGACAGACAGACAGACAGACAGACAGACAGAAGCACACCGTCAGATAGAGAAACCCAGAGACAGATAAAGATCCCCAGAGAGACAGACGGGCAGACATCAACAACACCGACAGAAACACACACACAGTTAGATGGAGCGAGAGACAGAGAGACACACAGAACCAGCTCAAAAGGGCTCGGTGTACAGATACTGTGAGCAGCATGAGTGAGACGCTGTGGCTCTGTCTGTCGGCCCTTTCCATGAAGCAGCCCTCCTCGGTTCTCCCCGTCTGTTCCCTGGGAGGGGGGAGGGGCAGCCAGGCCCCCCTCCTCCAGTGCATCTGACAGTAATTACCACAGACAGAAGTGATGCATGACCTCTCTGCCTGCCAGTTTGTCTCCATTGGCTTTTATTTGTATGAAAAGAATCTCTCCCCAGGGAAACAGATCAACACACACACACACACGCACACACACACACACACACACACACACACACACACACACACACACACACACACACACACACACACACACACATACACACACTTTCTCTTACACACGCTTGCACAGACATCATTTCACAGACACACACACACAATCACACACATGGAATGAAACCCTTTCAGACACACTCAAGGACAGACAGACACAAACACAAACAAGTACACAAGGACACAAAGGACCACATGCATATAATGAGCCCCCATACACCCATACACTCACATGCACACACAAGTATTCACACCTTAAAAGGATTGAAGGTGTAAGCAGAAATGACAACAATGCCTTGCTATTACCTCAACCACAGCAGCAGGTCGAGTCAGTGGTGAATGCTTGTTGCTTAACAGCAGCCTGAAAGGAATCTCAAAGACAAGGGCCAAGCAAGACAGTCCCTGCCAATTAATCTGGGGCTCGTGTGATTATTAATTAATTTAGTTAACACAAACAGTCTGCCAAGTGACAATGACGGTAAACAGATATTATGGGGTTTCAAAACACAAACACATTTAATCTCTAGAAACATCCAGGGACATGGCATGACACAAGTTAGCAGCCAATCAGAAGAGCCAGTTTCACCTGTTTAGTATAAATACACAGACACTTGTATTTTCTTCATGTAGTTATGCATCTGTGTGCCCGTGTACCTCAATTGGGAGAACAACAACACCAAGGTCATTGCTTTGATAACGGGGTGCACACATGTTGATGAAAATGTCTGCTCTGTAATTTAAGTTGCTTTTGATATAAGCACCTGCTAAAAATGGAAATAAAATAATAAAAATAAAATCAATATAATATAATATAATATACATAAAATAAAATAAAATAATAATAAATATAATATAAAATAAAATAATAATAAATATAAAATACAATATAATATGATACAATGAATGTAAATGTAAAGTGTAGATCTCTGTTCCCCAGAATCCATAGCTGTTTTTCAGTCCTAGCGTGTCTGAGCGGCTGAGTGGAAGGTCCTCATTGATTGAGAGGTCACCTATTCTCAGCAATCAGAGTGAGAGTCTGGCTGAGGAGGGAGTTAGGCTTAGACCCGCTGGTCGTAAACCAGGGAGATGCGGTGAGGACATGACGCCGTAAAACTGTCCCACTCCCCAGCAGTATATGTCCCTGGTGAATGAAGACACACACATCACAGACATCATACATGCACAGGTAACAGATATACTCTAAAACACACACTTGATGTGTGTGTGCAGATCTGCAGAACCAAAGACGTAGCTTTATTTACACACATACGGTCAGAAATATTATCATATGCCTCCATAAGCGGTTTCTTATGCACATACTATATACAGAAGGACACATACACACACACACACACACACACACACACATACTATATACAGAAGGACACACACACGCTTATATACACACAGACATGAAGACACACCCATGCACACACACACACGCGCGCACCACACACACACACACACACACACACACACACACACACACACACACACACACACACTGTCTCTGCCCAGTAGTGGCGACATCCCCCCACACACACCTCATCACCACCCCCTCCTACTGTTGCACTCCATGCCTCAGGAGTCAAAGGTCACATATGGGGCCAAACCCTCCCCCATGCTGCTCCATATGAGCCACCACTGGCCTCCTATTGCATTGAGACATTGATCAGTCAGTTTGTACAACAATGATGACGATGGCAACCAGCAACCATCAGTTTGCAAAAACACAGAGCTAAATTTGCATTCAACACCTGGAACACACACACACACACACACACACACACACACACACACACACACACACACACACACACGCACACAGTCCCCTGTCGTCTAGAGTCATCTCGTTGGCAGTGCCCCCACCTTAGACTCTTGACTCCCGATACATTGACATCTGTCACTGCAAATTAGGTCATGGTGTCGTTTCTGTGAAAGCTTCGCCGAGGCTTTTAGCCCGGAGTGGTGGGGCGCTTTCAGTGTGGGCCTCACCGCTAACTGAAAACGGTGGTAAAAATGCATGGCGGCATTGATTATGTTTTCAGGTTTATGCTGATGCTATTGATTAGTGTAAAATCTATGGCTGTAACCATAGGCTGTAGCATGCACAAGAGCTTGTTAGGATGCCAAGGCACTCTGCTCCAGTCTAGGTGGTCCAAGACCACGGTGCATTCATTTCAACTGCTCTGTACCAGGGCAAACCCGGTGTATTAATCAGAACAACCTCATCATTTTGTACAGTAGCAGTAGTCATGTCTCAGAAACAATCTTCCTGGAAAGCAATCTCAGTTAACGTTAAACAAAGCATGTGGAGGGACAGTGCTATCAGTGCCTAAGGATAAAGAGCAGAATAAGAGCATGCTGCCGTAAACCTGTATTCAGAACCTCAGATTCTGCTTTAGCAAGTGTTTGTGTGTGCTGAATAATAGTGCTTTAGCTTTAGTGTATGTGTGTGTGTCTGAATAATAGTGTACACACGCGCGTACCAAACAAAGTGCTCCAGTTTACCTGACTTTCCTACCCTGCACTTCTCTTAAGAAAGAGGACACCTTTTTTGCTTAAGCTGGCTTCATTTATCTTCCCTCAGGTCCCCGCCTGGCCAGCTACCTCAAACTGTCAGGCCTCTGGGCCGTCCTGTTTGGCCACAGTCCCATTTTTAACATTTACTATTGCTTCTCGCTCCTCTACGCTGTGATCGGCTCGATTCATTGACCCGCCATGGGGTTAAAAATTCTGCTTATCTAATGATGCGGCAAGGTTAAAGGATAATATGAAATATTGCACTTCACTCTCAGAAAATAAAAAAAGTGTTTTAAGGGCCCCTTAGAGAGTTCTGGATAGAACTTTGTTTTACATAAGGAACCCTCTGTCTGCAAAAATGGTTCATCATCATGACCCTTCACAGCTCGCACGTACGACTTGATTCCTCTTCGGAGGCAAAGTTGAAGTCAAAGTTCAGGGTTTTTATTGCACCAGGTCTTTTTTTCCTGAAGAAAGTAAACATTATATTTGGTCCATGTTCAATCTGGTCTTCAATACGAGGTGTGTCAGCGAGGCTTTACATTAGAGTTGAGTGGAACTGAAAGTTTTGAGGCAAAAGTGCCATTATCAGTATCAGGCTCCAGTCTTTAAAGATGAAAGCCTTGATTAAAATGTCCGTTGTTCTGCAGGACGACAACGAGTTTTGCTGATCCTGCATGTCTGCTTATAGGAGACAGCATTAAATCAATAAACACGTTCAGAGGAGCTGGATTTTTGTATGGTCTTTATTGCACCTGAGAAGCAGGGGTTGTCACAGGCTTTTAGACAAATTGCCTTTATGGGAATTGAGGAGAATGCTTGCAAAAAAAAGCACAATTCTCTCTAAATAATGGCAGCTTATCCTCATCATGTGTCTTGTGTATCATAACCTGATATTTATAGCATGCAAGAATGAACAGTCAAAAACCAAGAATGCTGTCAACAAAATCAGCTCTGTGTATTGATTTAAAGTAACACCCTTCAGGTGACTGCATTTATGTGACTACATTTGTCAAGTGTGTCTCGTTTATATGGTTGAATGTTTTCTTCATCAAAGCGCTGTATGTCTTCACCACCAGATCGTGCCATTAGAGTAATAGTTGGGAAAGGTCCAATAAATAGGCACTTATGGTGGCGCGAGGCTTCTTGAACATGATAGATATGCATGAGGGGGCATAGGGAGTGAACACAAAGACATCAGGCCTTTTACTTTCCTCTTAGTCTGCAACTCCTGAAGAATGCAATAATCGGAATTGGTTTCAGAGTGCAATCAGTCACCACACCGTCTGTGTGGAGTGTATATTGTATATATGTGTGTGTGTATGTGTATGTGTGTGTGTGTGTGTGTGTGTGTGTGTGTGTGTGTGTGTGTGTGTGTGTGTGTGTGTGTGTGTGTGTGTGTGTGTGTGTGTGTGTGTGTGTGTGTGTGTGTGTGTGTGTGTGTGTGTGTGCATGTGTGTGTGTGTATTTGTCCATTTTTATGTCTGTGTTCAGGATTTGGGCTGAGCTTGTGAGCTTGTGGCTGTGAGCAATATGCTGGTGATGGCAGGGAATAACAGGTTGCTGATGAAAGCATGGTCCAGGAAATGGCCATCTCTGAGTATGAGATGGGTGGCCTTTCAAAGTGTCCATGTCCTGTCACTGCATTTGTGTAGAGTTTACATCAGGTTATGTTGAGTGCAGTTTACAGCCTCCAAAAGAACATGTTTTGTTACCCATCTTTAGTTTTAATTATCTCATTTTCAACATTTTCCTCTTCTTTTCTGGTATTTTTGTTCAGGGAAAAATCAGCACAAGTATTTTATTGTATGAAATGTCAAGCGTTAATTTTTTATGAAATGTCAAATTATTGAAACTTCATCTAGCAGGATCATTTCGCACAATCAATTGCTTCTTAGGTACCCAATGCTACTACTGCTGAGTTTGTGCAACTGAACGCTTAATTTTTTATCTCATACGCTAAGATAGATTTTGATATAGTGTATCTATAGTGTATGTCATCAATTGAGAGTAAACAAGGTCCAAGTACACTTTTGAGACAAAAAAATTTGAGACGATTGAAAATCCAGAATCAAATAGCCACCCTTCTATGAAATGTATTTTCATATAATTTTATTTTATATTATATATTTTTTCTTATTTTGCACCAAATCATATTATTTTATATTATTTGGTGCAAAAAAAAAACCTTTGCCATGTCAGACAGACCTTGTTAATTCTCGGTTGACGAAGTGTGTTCTGAGCCCAGAGCATCCATTAATAGCTCCTCAGTCTACAGTATGGTTTTTATCCACGCATGACCTTATGCATGCAGCAGGCCCATGCATTATTACAGATATGTATTATGTATCCTTCCCTCTAGCTTCTCAATGCACAGCGGACGTGTGGAGAGGGAGTACCAAGAATGCTCAGTGTTGCCTTCAGAAAACATTATACTATGATGTGGTTGTGTGTATAATTATTTAAAGAGTTTGAATATTTGATGCAGCTGCTTAACATCTCTCTCTCTGTCCCCCCCCCTCTATCTCTCTGTCTCTCACGCTCCCCCTTTCTTTCTTTCTTTCTTTCTTTCTTTCTTTCTTTCTTTCTGTCTGCCTCTCTCTTGCTCTCTCTTCTCCAGTATGTTCCTCCAGATCTGTGCATCTGTGACTTTGTGCTGGAGCAGTCTCTATCAGTGCGAGCCCTGCAGGAAATGCTGGCCAAATCGGGAGCGAACAGCGAAGTGAGTACCATCCCTGTACTCCCCACCGTTCCCACTGGCCTCACAGGCCCCGCTACACGGCACACACACCAAGACCCATGCTGTTTACAGAAGACTGTGTGTGAATGCATGTCGCATTTTTTACATACTGAAGACATTGTTTCCCTTCACATAGATATTGTTTGCACCTGACTGATTGTTTATGTTTGATATGACACTGTTCTTTAATTAGGAATAAAGGCAGTATCTAGAGCATCCAGAGACATATTGTGCAGACAGTTGAATAATCATTGGTATCTGAGCCATGATATCTGTTGACAGTGTATTCTCTTTAAAAAGTATATACTGTACGTACTCAAGAAGCACTGAACTGATTAGGACTAGAATTACAAATAGAATTAATGGGATTTATTTAATGTTTTTGTGAGAGTAAATTGAGGAGTAGAGAATTAAGAGCAATGTAGAGTCCTCATCCTGGGGCAGTTTTCTCTTCTACCCTGGAGCCTAAAACCAGCCTTACATTAATAACAGTTATCCAGTCCCTATCATTTAACAGTTCTGGGATCAGTCCACCTCTCTTACAGATTCCTTTTTGATATATTACAGGGTAGCCTTGCTTCATTTAGTTAGTGTAGATCAGGCAGAGCCAGGGGTCTCAGAGCCAGCTGTCCTCAGCTAGGTGTGAGTCTATGCATCTTCAGCGTGTCTAGGTCACGAGGAGGAGTGGGACTCCTGAGGACTCGCACAGAAATAAGGACTGATGATATAAGAAGACGCATATATCCTTGGCTACACTTAAAGGAGAACTCTGGTATTTTTCACCTGGTCCCTATTTTCCCAGCTTTTTTGGGGGGTCAACATTTTTGCGAGGGACAGAAAACTATCGAAATTGGTCCAGTATTGGGATAGAACGCTATTACTGACAACCACAAAATGGCTATACAATGTAATCCTATGGGGCAAGCATGCGTCAAAGTAAACCACTTGTTTTCACCACTGACAGGCTCATAATGTTAAGTGTCTGACAACATGGAAAAGATCCCTACAGAGATAGACTTGTGTCTCTTTACCTCAATAACTGTGAAGAAACTGCAGAAATTCAATTCAATTCAATTTTTCAATTCAAATGTATTCAATTATATTTTTTCGTGGGGGGGGACGGACGACGACAACAGTGTATTAATTCTGTTGTTTCCCCCTGCTGCTAGTGAGGAAGTAGTTTTCCATTGCTCCTCTTATCTCTCAGCAGGGCAATCGCAATCCCAGTGGGCAGCCACCATTTCTTTTAATCGTTTTATTTTGGACACAAATGTAGTTGAAACGTGCTGATTTTTTCATCCCGAAACGATGACGATCATTAGTGTATCCAGTCTGTCAGGCTTGATGCTTGATAAATGAACAGACTCTTTTATGGCATCTAAACGATAATGCACCTGGCTTAACAAAAAAACAACAAAAAAACATTACCACTCTCAGTCCGGCGTTTTTCCACTCTTCCACTGTTTCTCTCACTCACTCATTTCCTGCCACCCCCCCACCTCCCCCTCATATGTGCGATCCAAGTCTCTCTGACAATGAATCAAGTCGTTCATGACCAGGTGCTGGCTACACCTCTGTGGTGAAGGGAACTGGGGCTGGCGCTGCAGAGTATCTCATTCTGGTTCCTACTGTGTAGGGACGGGCTACATGACTAATGGCATTATGGATTCCAGGAGGGATGCAAGCCAGTTGATGGCGTTAGAACTCTTAACAATGTGACAAATACAAATTGAAATCAGATTCCAAGGGAGGGCTGGGACACACACACACACACACGCACACACACACACACACACACACACACACACACACAAACACATTTACAAACAAGTGTGTTTTCATGACAGCTTTCTAATCCATATGTATTCTTTAAGGGTTCACATGAAGCATATCTGCAGTACTTAACTGAGCTTGTGTCAGTCTGTTCATTATATTGATGGTTAGTATGCTAGTGCTCCATTTGGTTGAGTTCATTATATGTATTATCAGATCACACGGTCATGAAATCATCTTCCAACACTTGACTGTACTGAAGATGTATTAATGCAGCAGTAAGGAGTTTTGGTCTAAAATTGGCAAGCTAACTGCCTAAAAGGCACGCAAAAACCTTGCAGTAATCTTTTGGCAATATAGTTGGAAATGTCTAGCTTGAAAGCTTTTCTTACATTTTTATGGGGTGTTCCGTCCTGGAGCATAGAGCTACATGATGCATAGCCTGGGTGGTCAATGGGAACAACAGGTGTGTTTATCTGTCTTTCACATGACCATATACCATCAAAATGAAAAGATGATATTAAAACTAGTTGCCTATAAAAACATACCTCAAAAAGTTAATTCGTCCATACAGTTGCTTGAAGTATCATTTGGAATACATAACGTAAGGTGCAAAATGTCTCTTCCCATGAATACACACAGAGGAAATGTAGAATAAAAAAACCCCACCACTGCTAATGTAGGTAAATTAACCATCTACTCCCATGATCCTTCTGCTCTCCAACTCGCGCCTACTTTAAGCTGGGGAAGATGAATGCACTTGTCAAGTATTGTGCTGTCAGCCATGCGTTGCCATGACCAGTCCGCATTTATTAGCACATTACAGCGCAGTACCACTGCTTTTCTCAGGGCTCCAGCTCTTACTCTAGCTGTAGCCCAGAGCTCCTTTCTGCTGTGCGGTTGGCAGGGGGACTGTACAACAGCAACAAATGCACCCATTATTTTTGAAGATGCATTTCTTCTTTTTTCCAGTGTGTATGTGTGTGTGTGTGTTTGTGTGGAGGTGTGTGTGGAGGTGTGTGTGTGTGTGTGTTTGTGTGGAGGGGAGTAGTAAAAGTGCCGGCTCAGAGGAGCTAAAGCTCCTTGAGGCTAATCTCTGCCCCCTCACCATTTTAAATTCCTCTCGCTACAGCTAATGCTACACTACATTGCAGCACCTGCCCCCTGTCACTGACTGCCAAAGCCCTGCGAATTAAAGGTGCAGTCCTCGATCCTCCCGAAAGGTTGTGTATATTTGAGCACAGCGGCCAATCAAACAGCACCCCACCCTTCTATGCTCCTGAAGTTGTTTGATTGGCTGGATTGGAGTGTATTACTCGGTCCAAGCCAGTTGGTTTGTTTCCCATTTACAGAAGCAGGGCAGGGCATGAACACACTAAGGCAGTCAGCTAGGGTCATTTAGAATTTAAAAAAGGTTATTTAGCTGAATTCGATAAAAAGTGAAATGGAATATAATCAAGGACTCTACCTTTAACCAACCTGAAAGCCACAAGGCCACTCTACTCTACTTTTTGGAGACTTTTGTTATGGGGTTCTTGAGAGCCTCCGGTGTGTTTTTATTGAAGGGATTCTTGAATGGCTTAACGTAGTGAAGTGCACTTGAGACTGACGACCATGACAGGTGTCAGTGCTGTTAATATGATAACAGTCACAATCCAAGACAACACAGGGTGGCTTTATTAGCAGTTACTAACAGGAAGCCAAACTAGCAGAGGCACGCTTGACTCCTCTTGGCATATTGCAGTGCCCAATTGGAGCTATATAGCATCGGGGAGAAACAGCACTCAGAAGCACATTCCTGCTTTTCTGGCTTTTCTTAATGATTGTATGAAGCTGATGACCTCTGGCAGCTCTGTCGGCATGCGACAGAGTGTATGCAGTGTGGCAGCTATGTCTAGCGTGTGTGTGTGTGTGTGTGTGTGTGTGTGTGTGTGTGTGTGTGTGTGTGTGTGTGTGTGTGTGTGTGTGTGCGTGTGTGTGTGTGTGTGTGGTGATATTTCACTCCCAGCGCCCGCTCTGCCAGCCTCCATGCCACTCCATGGCCGCCTCTGATGCCCCCACCTTCATGCTCCCTCGCGTGCCCCCTCCCCGCTGAGATGCCTCCTGGCTTTCGTTGCAGGGATTCAAAAAGGGCCCCTGTTCCCTGGAAGGTCACCCCACTCTGTCTGATGTCAGGGTGTCTGTGCTCCACAGCTGGGGGTAAGACAGGGTGTCCCGTCCCGCCCCGCTCTCCTCTAGTCAGCTGACCTTTTCCTGTCTGCTCAGACATGACGGGACTCGGTTGGGCTGGGATTGTTTCAGGAAGGGTGAGAGGGGACTGGGGTTGGGTGCAGGAAGAGTTAAGGTTATATATGTTGTTATGGGGGTGGGGGGTCCTAGTCTCCCTTATGTTAGTTATACACACACACTTACATACACATAAGGACATGAGCATACACGTGGACACATGTAGACACACCCGTGCGGCACACACACACACACACACACACACACACACACATACACACACACACACACACACACACACACACACACACACACACACACACACACACACACATACACACACACACACACACACACACACACACATACATACACACACACACACACACACACACATACATAGACACATACACAGACACATAATAAGATATTCACCCCCTCCCCTCCAGAAGCACATGTGGTATAATGCTGGCCATAGCAGTGAACACAGCTTGACGTGCCCTGGATGTGATAAGGCCTTAAGTCACCAGAAGCTCTGGCCACCTCATGCAGTTCAGAGACATTGCAGTTGCAGTGGCTTAATCCCTTAGCACTGCTGTGCTGTGCTGTGTTGTGCTATGCTGTGTAACCGCCTCGCCCTGAACTGGCGCCCAGCACTGGCAAACACAGGAAGGGCTCAGCCAAGTATCCCAGCTAGTCTACCTTCACCCCACAGGACGGAGAATCAATTAGTAGATTTTGGATGAATATTAGGTAAAACTGTACGTACGAATTTAGAAAGTGGAAAAGTGAGATAAGAGATGGAAAAGAAAGAGAGAGAGAGAGAGATTCAATGAGACGTAGATCGACTCTGCAGTATCGATGAAAGTCTAAACCCCAGCTGTGGGCATCTGAAAGGCCCAGACGCACTCGGTAATGGCAGTCTCTCTTATCTTAATGCTTCCTAGAGGCTCACACGGAAGGTGAGTAATCCTGTTTGCTTTCGGGGAACGGTGGCTTAGAGAGGGAGGCAGCGGCCGGCCCTGACGTCAACAACCTCTCAGTCCCCCCCCTCCTCAGCCTGCTGATGTTTTAGTGTTGTGTTTGATGACCACTCCCTATCCCCCCGTCTTTCATCTCTTATGAAGGAAGAGAGGGTTTATATTTCTCCCCTTCCCTAACCCCCTCTTTCTCATCTCTTCTGTAAGAAGAGAGACAGCGCACATTTTGGCAACACTTCACTTGAATCCTTCGTAGGAGTGACATAACATAGTTATGAACATGTCATTAGTCATCATGACAGCCAGTGACAGGACCGTATCGTGTTACCATTATCAGTCATTTTATGTGGTAATTTTAGACACTAGAATTTTGAGTGTCACAACAGCATATGTTAAATGCTTAAAAGTAGTCATAGCATCACATATTTTGAATGAGGTCAGGACGATTACTGATAATGGTCACATGACACTCATATCACTGGGCGCAGATTGTCATGACAACTTGTATGCAACAAATGCCACCTGTCAGGGTGGTGACATGTTCATGTCAGTCTTATGGCAGGTGTTTCCCACATTTCCCCGCGGCTAGTGAAATGTGTCCTGTTTACCGGGAAGCATGAACAGGAGACCACTTACTTTCACAAGTGCATGTCCTCAACTTCCTGTCTCAGCCACAGACTTTGAAACGGGTCTGGGCCGGAACAGGCCCGGAACAGAGCCAGAACTGTTCCAGTGTCACCTCCCGTCAAAGCTGATTGCAGACAAAATCACAAAAAGGGCGTCTTAGGGCAGTCCACAGAATGTAAGTTCATGAGTAAGCTTCATGCCTTCAGCCAAGCTGAGTTTGATTATCTTCCTGATAAGGCAGAACTAAAGATGATCAGTGAAGTTCTGGAGAAAAATAATTGATGTGAGTTTTTGGAAGGCCAAAGGCGTGTTGGGCGTAGTCTTACTTATGAACTTACTTTAAGCTGCTTTAAACCCCATAGGACAGATGTCAGATCATGCATTCCCTTCTGTGCATATTGCCTGAGTCTTCTCCACGAGGTTGAGTTTGCTTGCCTTGGATAAGAAAGGAAAGAGACTTTCTGGACATGGGTTTCTAATAATCTGATGTTTGTTTTCTTGTGTGTATGTATGTGTGTGTATATGTGTGTGTGTGTCTGTACATATGTGTACCTGTGTTCGTGTGCTCTGTGTCTGCTGAGTACCGTCTGTGTCGTGTGTTTCTGTTTGTGACTCTTTATATATATTTGTTTGCATGAATGTGTGTGTATGTGTGTGTATTGTGTATGTGTGTATTGTCTCCTTTAGGCAGCTCAAGGAGGGGGCCACCGGACCCTGCTGTATGGGCATGCCATCCAGCTCAGGCACTCCTTCAGCGGAATGGTAAGAGCACTTCTCTCCGCAGCTCCTCAAAGAGAGGAGGGAGTCTCTTGCATAGATGCACTCGCAGATCCCTGTGGCACTGGACTACTTTCAGCCTTTATTGTGTGTACGGATGTGTATCTGTGTATGTGTGTGTCTGTGTATATATATGTGTCTCTATGCTTGAGTTTGAATGGTACTATCCATATATACCCATGGTAGTAGTCTACTATATGTGTGTAAATATGTGTGTGTGTTTCTGTGTGAATGTGTGTGTGTGTGTATGTGTCGGTGAATGTGTGTGTGTGTGTGTGTGTGAGAGAGTGTGTGTGTGTGTGTGTCTGTGCGCAGTGTTGTGTGTTTTCTCCCCAGTTTCTATATATAGGCCTATGGTGCTGGTCCACTTCCTGCTGTGTGTGTGTGTGCATGCATTGTGTTTGTGTGTGTGTGTCTTTCTTCATGTGTGTTTGTCTTTGTGTGAACCAGTTTTCTTGTTCTCTTGGCAGTACCTGACCTGTTTGAAGACATCGCGGTCTCTGACGGACAAGCTGTCCTTTGATGTGGGACTGCAGGAGGACTCGACAGGTAAACTCACTCCATAGTCAGATTTTAAGAACAGACTCTGAGAGAGTTTTTCTCTTGAAATGCCACTGGCGACTATTGGCATTTCACTGCAGAAATACTTTTGTTTTTAGTGACAGGTGAGCTGGTGGCCGCATTTGGAATTCATGATTTATTTAGGGAGTTTCTACCCTCAAATGCCAATGGCTGTCAGAGGAATAACGCTATATAAAACTGCTTATCCCTTTCGTCTGATATCTACTATAAAAACCACACACATTTATATGCCTACACAGCCTACACTGACCACATATGCACGTGTTTTCCTAATGCTCTAGCCTATGCTAGGGAAAGTTTTTAACACTTCAAAACATCTGAGTGTCTCATTTGGGATTTGTGTATTTTATATCTTCACCTTCAATCTTCACAAGTGTTCTAAACCATAAGCAACTCCTCAGTCTCCTTAACACAGTCACATGTTCTTATGTATATACATGTCACATACTACACCTCATACCTGGACCTGGACATACATACATACCAGACGGAGTCTTAGAGAGAGAACTCAAAACTACTGCTCTCACTATCACTTTAGCCATTGTTCTCATCTCCAGCCTTTTGTGACATGACAGTACATAAGAAACCTGGCCTCAGAGTTCTGAAACAGTGTGGTTCATTTGTGCAGATTTGAGTGTTCCTCATGTTCATCATTTGTTCTGTTCCATCCTGATTAGAAGCATAGCTAGCTCGACTCTCCCTCTGCGGAGAGGCTTTGGCATGTACTGCCAGTCCTGTTGCCATGGTGCATGCTTGTCATAAGTATGTGTGGGCATAGAAAAGTGTGTGTGTGTTCATGTCTGTGTGTGAGGCTGTGTGTATGTGTGTGTGTGTGCGTTCATGTCTGTGTGTGTGGCTGTGTGTTCCTGTGTGTGTGTGTGTGTGTGTGTGTGTGTTCATGTCTGTGTGTGTGGCTGTGTGTTCCTGTGTGTGTGTGTGTGTGTGTGTGTGTGTGTGTTCATGTCTGTGTGTGTGGCTGTGTGTAGTGTATGTGTGTGTGTGTGTGTGTGTTTATGTCCCTGTGTGTGTGTGTGTTCATGTCCCTGTGTGTGTGGCTGTGTGTATATGTGTGTGTGTGTGTGTGTGTGTGTGTTTGTCTGTGTGTTCATGTCCCTGTGTGTGTGGCTGTGTGTATATATGTGTGTGTGTGTTCATGTCCCTGTGTGTGTGGCTGTGTGTACATGCGTGTCTGAGTATGTGTCGGTGTGTGTATGTGCCCCTGTGTAGGTGTTATTTTTGGACATAGTTTCAGTCTCTGGGAGCTACAGGTGGAACAGGTGTGTCACTGTGGGTCGGCCTGCCTTTGTATTTAGGTCAGCAAGTTACAATTACTGGGCCATATGCTGGCATTACCGATTGTTCTTCCTCACTCTGTATGTTTGTGTGTGTGTGGTTGTGTGGTTGTGAAAGAGTGTGTTTGTGTGTTTGTTTGTCTTTGTATGTATATTATATGTGTTTGGAGTTGTGTGCCTGTGTGTGAATGTTTTTTTCATCAATTGTGTGTCAGTGTCTGATTATTATTGATGCATGTGTGTGTCTGCGTGTGTGTGCGTGTCTGCATGTGTGTGTGTGTGTGTGTGTGTGTGTGTGTGTGTGTGCACTCTTCTCCTCAGGTGAGGCGTGTTGGTGGACCATTCACCCTGCCTCCAAACAGCGCTCTGAAGGAGAGAAGGTTCGCATCGGGGATGACCTCATTCTTGTCAGTGTGTCTTCAGAGCGATACCTCGTAAGTACACACACACACACACACAAACATTCTCTCTCTTAGTCTCCTTCTCTCTCTGTCTCTCTCCCATACAGACATACTCACGCACACACACACACACACACACACACACACTCACACTCACACACACACACACACACACACACACACACACACACACACACACATGCACATGCGCACGCACACGCACACTAAATAAATGTACATAAAGTGTGCTCTGTTGCCCCGTCCCTCCGGCTGTTGTGAAACTGCAGATTGTAGCGAGAAGGTCTTCTTTTCCATCGGCTCCTGAGGCCTGTTTCTCATTAGCTCAGGGTCCACTGAGGAAAGGCGAAGAGATCCGGCAGAGCAGCATGGCCATCGACCTGAAGCACTTTAATGAGGAGGTGTGCAGAGAGTCTAATGAAGAACCAATTTTGCTGTTTCAATCTGTATTTCCCCTATGGTCTCCTCTATGGTCTGCATATAGGAGAGAGAGGGGGGTGGGGGTGGGGAAGAGAGAGAGGGAAAAGAGAGAGGGAGGTGGGGGGAAGAGAGAAAGGGAGGTAGGGGGAAGAGAGAGAGAGGAACTGTAAGTTGTCTGATCTGCACTGGTGCACACTTGCTCTCACTTTCTTTTGTTCTCACACACAATCCTGCACTCACAAAGTATAATTCTGCTTCACTCTCTCTCTCTCTCACACACACACACACACACACACACACACACACACACACACACACACACACACACACACACACACACACACACACACACACACAGGCACTCACTCACCTGCTCAGATCCTTCCTCCATCTCTCCCTGGCTCTCTGTTTCTCTCAGTACTGTCTTTCTCTCACACACGTAGACACACACACACACACACACACACACACACACACACACACACACACACACACACACACACACACACACACACACACACACACACACACACACACACACACACACACACACACACACAGGCATGCACTCACTCACTCACTCGCTCAGATCCTTCCTCCATCTCTCCCTGGCTCTCTGTTTCTCTTAGTACTGTCTTTCTCTCACACACGTAGACACACACACACACACACACACACACACAGGCACTCACTCACTCGCTCAGATCCTTCCTCCATCTCTCCCTGGCTCTCTGTTTCTCGCAGTACTGTCTTTCTCACACACACCTAGACACACACACACACACACACACTCATTTAGACTCATCGTCAGTCTTTCTCTGTCTCTTTCCTTTTTCCCTGGGTCCTGAGGGTATTCACCCTGCTCTCCCTCCTCCCTAGTCTCCCGCCTCCGCTGATTTGAGGAGCAGAGCTACGTTAAGAGAAGGAACGATACAGCACACTGCACACACACCGCTGGCCACCATACATAAGTCATGTGCAGACATGGCTTGAGAGTACACCAACCTATGAAGAGAAAGAAGAAAAACACTTTCTGCGCCCTCTGTCCTGATTGATGGGATGCGTAGGACAGAGTCAGGCAAAGATATTTGTGGGATGTGAATAAGATCATTTGTGACTGTGAGAAAGGGTGTCTCAAAGTATGTGTGTGTGTGTGTGTGTGCGTGTTCGTGTGCGTGTTCGTGTGCGTGTGCGTGTGTGTGTGTGTGTGTGTGTGTGTGCGTGTGTGCGTGTGTGTGTGTGTGTGTGTGTGTGTGTGTGTGTGTGTGTGTGTGTGTGTGTGTGTATGTGTGTGTGTGTGTGTGTAGTGCTGGAAACAGCTGGTCCCAAAGGAGAGTTTCTGTTACGATCTCGTTTCTGCCACTTGTCCTTGTTCATTCCATCTCCATCACACTGACCTCAGAAACACCCCAAGACACACACACACACACACACACACACACACACACACACACACACACACACACACACACACATACACACACACACACACAAGAACACAGGCCCACATAGACACACAGACACAAATAGTCACACTTACCCAGTGCTTTAGCCATGCAATTTATGTTGAGTATCTGGCAGGGATGCACTGCAGAGGCTTCCAGCTGCTAGCACACTCCGACAGACACTCATCACTCCCACAGCAGCCCTGGCCCTCTCCCACAATGCATCCTTCTCCCACCAGACCATAATACCCAAAGCGTCAGAGCCCGCCTACATGTGTTTGCATACGCACGCTATTCCCAGTGGCCCAGAGTCCAGTTGTTTAACTCTGGATGTCTTTACTACCCAAAGCCAGAGCGCTAAACAAACAGGCGCTACACCTCCTCCTCTGGATGGCTTCAAGCACCATTTGTTGTGGGGCTGGGTGAAATCCCATCCAGGCTTTCGCCTCCAATTTGCTGAAATGGAGTGCAGCTGTCTTACCTCATCTTGACAGGGGCCGTAGGGTAATCTCGTCTCTTCTCTCTCTCTCTCTCTCTCTCTCTCCCTCTCTCTCTCTTTCTTTCTCTGTCTCCATCTCCCTCTCCCTCTCTCTCTCTCTCTCTCTCACTGTATCTGTCTCCCTCTCTCTCTCTATCTGTGTCTCTGGCTGGTGTAGCACCTCTCCATCTCCAATGGAAACATCCAGGTGGACGCGTCCTTCATGCAGACCCTGTGGAATGTCCACCCCACCAGCTCAGGAAGCAACGTGGAGGAAGGTACTTCCTGAGTTCAACCAATCACAGTCCAGTACCAGTAGGATATAGCCACCATTCTAGTTTGGATTTGAAATATATTTGTTATATATAGTTGTTTCCTATATAAAGTTATAAATGAAATCCATACATATACAATCATTGTTGTTTTGTTAATGGCACTGGCTCAGGGCTTCTGTTCTGTTTCCTGTAGGCTATCTGCTGGGAGGCCATGTGATGCGTCTGTTCCATGGGCACGATGAGGTCCTCACCATCCCAGCCTCGGACCAGAGTGAGGAGCAGCAGAGGTGTGGAGATCTTTACCCTCAACACACACACACACGCACACACACACACACACACACACACACACACACACACACACACAGGTAAATCCAAATGTAATCCTGACAAAAAAACTTCAAACATTATTTCCTATTTTTGTGTGTGTTTTTTTTTAGACTCACACAGACACACAAACATTCACAAAAACCTCTGCACCGGTAGTTTCTCCCTTCCCTATATGGGGCAGGACAGCCACCGGCAGTGCTGTGTTCTTACATCCGCTGGGGTGAATGTGGGGGAGACAAAAGGAACGGCCCTACCTGCTATCTATAGACCAGCTGGCCAGCAGCAGGGCAGAGCGCGCTGGCACAGACCAGAAGACAAGTGGCACAGCGCTGCTGAAATGGGTCGAAGCGACCGGTAATGGTAGAACCGGACGCAGGGAAGCGCAGCCTCGACGGCCAGCGGCACTTTGACGGCACCCTTCATCTCCCTCTCCGTCACAACTGCTATTTTTAGCGTCGCCAGCGTTTAGTGGCGAAACGGGCGACAGATTAAATATTGGTTGTCAGCTTCGGCATTGCTTTGAGCCCCGTCCTTGAAATTTAATAGAGGGTACAATCTTGAAAGGCCCCTGCCCCCCCCCCCCCCTACACACACACACACACACATACACACACACAAACACACACACACACTTCCCCTCTCTCTATCCAAACCTAAATGTTCAGTTCCCCAGCTCCTCCCCCCCCGCCCTACCACCACCCTCCCACCTCATCAAACACGCCCTGACCTGGCAAGCGGTGCTGTGAAAGATTTCTTTTATCTTGTGACCCACTCACCCACATCGGTGAAAGACGGTGTCTGTCCTCGTTGCGATATGAGCTCCCGGGTGTTGGGTTGTTAAATGTACTCCTCAGTAAATCCTCTGAGCTAACTTTAGCGCTGCACCGGCAACAAGAACCCAACCCATATAAACTTCAGAGCCATGTAAACATAATAAGACCTTGGAAACTTATCAGGGGTTTTGATGTACTGAAACTCATTACAGTCGTTACTGATTACAATCTTTTGATTACTTGAATGAAAGATATTCTGAATTGGTATTAAGACACGTTTCAATGTCAATGTACCAGAGGTCAAATTTCATTTTCTAACCGTTCCAACATTTCTCTACCCCTAAAAGCATCCCATAATTCTGTCCTATTAGATTCCTTTCATGGTATTAAACAATGGCAGGTGAAGAAAGACTTTCTTTGACTTTCAGAGGAGAATCTGAATTCAGATTGAGTACACCACTAAGCTATCTGTCAAGGAGGAAATTCCTACTTTGAAAACTGTTTTTGTTCTCATGACTCCCTACAGGATAGTCAACTACGAGACGGGAAAAGCAGGTGCGAAGGCCAGGTCGCTATGGAGACTGGAACCTCTGAAGATCAGGTGAGCTTTTCTCTTCATTTACCACCCTAGATTCCCTCTCTGTACCTCCTCAGCTACAAAAAGTCAGCAATTCTGTTGATCTTGCAATCCAGTCAAGTCTAAGGGAGCTTAAAGTCGGTTGAGAGCTTTGACAGTAAAGCTTTAACTTCAGCATCAGTTTAGCCAAAATGGCCAAATGTGTGAAATATTTGTGGTCTTTGAGAAAGACTGTGATGTTTGCATTGCTGGCAGTTAGCTTTATGTTGGTTTTATCAGAGAGCCTAGTAGTAATGATTGAATGTGAAACCAGAAGCACAACCATAAAATTAGATAAGATTGCATTTTTTCATGTGCAGTTTTTATATTACTTCTGTACAGGTCAGTGTAATGTGTTGCTCATCATAAAGTACAGTTATTTGGGCAGTTCGTGTACAAATAAAAGCTAGGCATTATAAGGGCACTGTAACTATTAGCTTGGTTAGGGTCTGCTAAGCTAACTGACAATCTGGCTAATTGTATCTGCTTATTATGAGTGCAGTTGGAGCGGGAGCCACATCCGTTGGGGGCAGCCCTTCCGCCTGCGTCACCTGACCACAGGGCACTACCTGGCGCTGACGGAGGACCAAGGGCTCGTTATCCAGGACCGGGAAAGATCGGACACAGCTTCTACCGCCTTCTGCTTCAGAGTCTCGAAGGTCAGATAACGGTTCTGAGTGGCTACGCTAACACTCTGTTGTGCAGTGCATCAGACCTCTATTAGCGCTCTATTTGTAAGCGTTCGTTGACAAAAGCATGACTGCTCTCTTTCTGGTGCCATCCTTGACGAGACAACAAACAAAAATTAGCCAGAGGGTAGTTGGCAAGGTTTGGATAATCCAAGTTCAAACTGTCAAGGTCCCATCAAGCACTGCAGTATCACTGGTACATTAAATGGGGGAAAATGATTGATCTTGGTGGTAAAGCTGATGAGTGAAATCACCTCGCTTGATGACAGAGAGGGGATGCCTTTTTCTCACCTCTGGTTTCCTGTCAATCAAGTATGATCTTTCAGCTATGTTAAACACATGTAGTTCATGTTACTCATTGTCATGTGTCACTGATGACTAGATGTGAAGGCTAGAGGTGCAACAATTGTTTTTCTTTCACTTTTTTTTCTTTCACAAGTGAGAACAAGAAGGCTCACAGTGCAAAAGTCTGCCCCTGGCTATTCCATAGCACTTCCTGTTCAAGAGGTGACACTCTGCGATTCTCCACCATAATTAATCACCATGCACATCACTGCATTTCTAACCCTGCACAGAACAGCTCCGGGTGAAATTCCCTCTGACTGTCTGAAGCGAGGTCACGCACATCAATGATGACACTTGACCAAACTTCTAGGCAAGGATTTAGCAAGACGACTGAAGAAGGCCAACCATTCCAAAGGCCACCAAGAGCTTGATAATGCCTGTTTAACCAGTCCTTGGACATTAGAGGGGGTCATTTGTGCTCTGATGAAGATGGGGGTTCCCATTGGAGGTTAATTGAATTGGACACTTCAGTTCTCTGTCTGAAGATCTCAGTGTCTTGTAATGGCCTCTTTAAGCAGGGCTCAGGCCCATGCAAAGCCACTGACCTTTTCACACCCTAGGTCTATTAAATAAAAAAGCGGCCGTGGTATTGCTGTAATTTGTCATCCAATTATTATATCAGTGGTGTGTTTCAGAAGCGTTTTGAGCAAGCAATGGGAAAACAAGTGTAGGCTGCAAATAGGGATTCATTGTGCTGGCTGGGAGGCATTCATTATTGTCAGAGTTGCTTAGTGATGTGTTCTTTCAACTCTCTCTCATTCTCTCTCTCTCTCACTTTCTATCTCTCTCTTTCCCCCTCTTTTCACCACCTCTCTTTCTCTCCATTTAATCCTCTCATCTTTCTCTCTCTCTTTACCTCCTTCTCCCTTGCATTCAATCTCTTTTTCTCTTTCTCTGTCCTTTGTTGTCTTCCCTCTTTCTCTCCCTCCCTGCCCCTTTTCTATGTCTCCCTCTGTTAGCGGAGTGTTGGTAATTATGAGTCATTTTGGGAAGAACGAGGTCATCATTCTTGCAGTCCTTGACCAGAGCGGTCTTGATCTGTCAGCATGTTTTTAAGAGCGGCGTCTTAGATCAATGTCCCGGAGCACCTGTCGCCCAGCATAATTAAAGATGTGATCTGAATAAGACGGAGGGGATTTTCTGGAGGCCATTTAGACAATGAATGATATCCCATGGATACATAGGATGACACATCTTCCTTTGTGTGTGTGTGTGTGTGCCGTTGTACGTGTGGTGTGTGTATGTGCGTGCATGCACATGGTTGTGTGTTTTTTTTTTTGTATTGCTCCCATTCAGGAAAAACTGGAATCAAGCCCAAAGAGAGACGTCGAGGGAATGGGGGTGGGAGAGATCAAGTATGGAGACTCCATCTGCTTCGTCATGCATGCGGCCACAGGACTGTGGCTGTCATATCAGGCGCCTGACGCAAAATCCGCCCGTTTAGGACCTCTCAAGAGACGGGTAATGATTTTACCCACTCTCTCCTGTCACTGTGGATCCATGACATCCATAAACGAGACGATCAAGAAGATGTTCAGTGTTGACTGTTTATCCGGATAATGAAGCTAAATTTTTTCTTGTCCTCTGCTTGTCTTCTGTCTGTCTTTCTGTGGTAGTATTTAAATGGTTTAGAAACAAACCTCAAACCACAATTGTAAACACCTTGCAGACACTGTATAGAAAATCAAGTTAGGTGCCAATAAGTATTTTGTGTATGGTTGAGTAATTCTGGTTGAACGCGCAAGAAGAAATTTTTGTTGCATCCTCATGTTAGGGAACATTTATTCATCACTTTTTTTCCCTCTTAACCTCCCACCCTCTCTATCTCTTTGTATCTCTCGCTTTCTCTCTTGCTTTATTTTTCTCTTTCTCTCACCCATGCAATGTGTCTCTCATTCAATATCCCTTTGTCTCTCTCTTCTTCCTCTCTCTCTCTCTCTCTCTACCTCTCTCTCTCTCTCTCTCTCTCTCTCTCTCCCTCTATCTCAGGCTTGTCTTCACTCAGAGGGTCACATGGATGATGGTCTGACCCTACAGCGCTGTCAGCATGAGGAGTCCCGTGCTGCTCGCATCATCCGCAACACCACCAGACTCTTCAGTCACTTCATCAGGTAGGGGCGACCACAGCAGCTACAGCAGCTGCCGCTCTCTACAGTAGTTCAACCTAATCTGTGGCAGGGACAGCTGCAGCAGCAACTGCATTTCAGTTCCTGTTCATCAGGTTGGAGCAACTACAGCACCTACTGCACTTTGGTTCAGATAGAGGGAACTACAGGAGCCACTGCACTCTAGATCTACTTTGTTGGGGTGGGATGGGAGCAAGTGTAGTTCCACTTCACCTGTGGTAGGGAGAACTGCAGCAGCTACTGCACTCTAGTTCCACTTCAGCTGTAGTAGGGAGAACTACAGCAGCTACTGCACTCTAGTTCCACTTCAGCTGTGGTAGGGAGAATTGCAGCACCTACTGCACTCTAGTTCCACTTCAGCTGTGGTAGGGAGAATTGCAGCACCTACTGCACTTTGGTTCAGGTAGGGAGAACTAGAGCAACTACTACATTCTAATTCTTCTTTAGCTGTGCTAAGGAGCAACTACAACACCTGCTGCACTTTGGTTTCACATCTGTTCCTTTTCAACTCCAGTAGGAGCAGGTAGTGTCGCTGAGTCTGAGTCAACGTAGATGTGCGCCGGCATAAATGGTTTACGGTATGCAAAGTGATCTTGGGCAGCTACGCCCGCCACATAACTTCTGGTTTTGTCACGATGTCAAGACAAAACATCTGGACAAGTCTTAAAAAATAAATGAGAAGTCGATCATAAATCAGTCTACAAAATCTTTCATGTTGTAGAATATGTAGCGAAATCATTTGCTTAATGTTTAAATCAGAATCAGAATCAGAATCAGAATAGTATTTATTTCCGGACAGGTTGAACATTATATTTTAGTCGAGACAACACATAGCCTATAAAATCAAGGTTGAAAGTGATTTTCATTGATGTATCACAGGGTATTAACCCAATGCTGCTGTGTTTAATAGGATCCATAGGATCAGGTAACTGGTCTGGCCATATACAACAGGATTAAAGTAGACGTATAGAAATGTGGTTGTGCTTACCATGATTGAGGAGTATTGTCATAGTAGTGTAATTAGACTAGCAAGTGTACTATTACAGATCGTCTCTTTTATGCTAGGATAAATAAAGATGTGGAGCTGAAATTGGAGTTCAGTTGTCTCATTCAGTTGCATGTATTTCTGGTAGTCTGGTTGTCTGAGATAGACAGAAGTATATGTAGGGTTC
Source organism: Clupea harengus (assembly GCF_900700415.2). Classification (NCBI taxonomy): domain Eukaryota; kingdom Metazoa; phylum Chordata; class Actinopteri; order Clupeiformes; family Clupeidae; genus Clupea; species Clupea harengus. The sequence continues at coordinate 16,244,517 of NC_045165.1, forward strand.
TGTTCATCTTAAAATACCCTGGGGATAAGCTGAAGGATGTAAAGTGTTAACTGGAGGAAGAGCTTCATATTTTTTAACTTTGCCTGTGGGTAGAGTCAGTGACGCGCTGAAAAGAAAAGTGAAGGTCGTGGTCCCTGCTCTGGGGAACTTTTTGTTGGCTTTTTGATATGAATAACACAATTCTTATATCCAGAACCATTTATATCACCAAACCAAGCAGCACCTGCCTTTCACACTCCGCCCCTGATGTTATTTATCTGCGTAAACAGCGTGACTTTAAATGGAGATCATCGAGTCATTGATGGCTCGCCTCCATCAAGTCATTGATCGATCGCCTCCATCGAGCTGTGTGGTGGAGTCACAGTGACCTGGGAGAGTTTCCCAGGAGGAGGTGGATGAGTGGAGGAGTGAAGGAGTATGTGTTTTATAGCCTGCTGGGCTCCGCACTTGCTTGTTCCACACGGTTACTCATGGCTAAGTTGGAGAGCGAGCAACACAGCATGACGCGCAAGAGCAATCGTAAACAACCAATCACGCAAGACCAATCATAAACAAATGCGTCACGGAGCACATAAGTGGATGCAGGCACTTACTATGAGTCGGATAAGTGTGTGCACAAAGACACACACTTGCCTATTTGCACACACACATACACATACACATACACATACACACAAAGCAAGAAGCTACAAACATACACACATGCTCATAAACATACGCACACTCCCAAACTCTGATGTACTAGAGACACAGACACACACAGATGCACAGAGATACACAGATGTACACACAAGACACACCAAGTTGTGCACACACACACATACACACACAGGCTCACTCCAGTTTCTTTTTACATTCTGTGCTGCAGCTGCTGAGGGTAATCGTCACTGTTTTATCACATCGCGTCACGCCACGCTTGGGTAGTTGTCATTACTGTCACCATCCAGGGTCACGTCAAGCACTCCTGATCTCTCGGAGATGGCCGGAGGCTTTTCTTTTGCTTTCCTCTCTCATTCTCCTTCTTTCCTCCTTCCCTGTTTTTTTCTCTTTTATCCTCCTCTCTTTTTCTTTTTGTTACACAGGGCTTGAGTTGACTAGGTCCTCATGTTACTGCACACACACTGTCATTACCTCACATGAATGACATGTTTTACACGCTACATCCCATAATTATAGCTATTTAGTTAATGCTTAATGGGCAGGTGCCTTGTACTTTTCACTGAGCCGTGTTCATGATTGTTCTCTAGTCAGTACCCACTATCTGTTTTGCATACTTTTCACAGAAAAGACTAATGTGCTGTTCATTTTTTAAATATATACAGTATATATTGCTTACTGAGAAACCATACATTAGTGGCTTAAATGTTGGCATGTGTTGGCATGTAAGTGTGACTTACAATGAATTAGATACACTGAATTAAAGGAAGCCTAAATTAACTGTATTGAATGGTATTGAATGGAAAGGAATTCAAATGAACTGGGTGGTATAGAATCGAATGGTTCTCCTATGCATTTTCTCAGGGACCTGGACAGTTTGGGGGGGAAGAACCGTGTTGCCGTGGCTCTGCCCATCGAGGAGGTTCTCCAGACGCTGAGTGACCTCATCACCTACTTTCAGCTTCCAGATGCCGAGCTAGAACATGAAGAGAAGCAGATCAAACTGCGTTCCCTGAAGAACCGCCAGAACCTCTTCAAACAGGAGGTGAGCCGAGCAGAAACCGCTCTTCTCAGGGGGAACTGCTTCCCCAGATGAGCACATTCTACGTACTAGTATGCCTGCCAAAACCTGCAGGATTCCAGTTGTATTGAGGCAATTTTCATAAGTGGTCATTTCAACACGTCACATAGGCAGTCAGGCAGGTTTGCCAAGTTCTGTATTTTTAAGGTTAAATCAGTTTATCCTCTCGTTTCCTTGTGCCATGTTGCATTTCAAAGCATTGCTCTCCGCCTGTCAGCTGTCACAGCTTGTGAGGTCAGAGCTAGAAGAACTAGGAAGACACGGTAGACCAGGGTTATGAATAGGATCTGGATTTAATGGAAATAGATCTGATGCAAGCCATTAGGCAAGACTCGTTTGTCAAAAATAGTCCAAACAGAACAGTCAAAGCAGTGAAACACAGAGACAGGCAGGATCCAATAACAGCAGACAGGTCAGGGGGACATCAGCGGAAAAAGAACAACACTCACAGACCAGGACGACTGAGTCACAGTAATCGCAAAAGTCAAAAATTCCATAACTCAAGATCCAAAACAGTCAGACAGCAAAACAGACAAGAGTCCAAACCCAGAGCAGAGACACAGAGCGAGATGGCTGGAGACTTGCTGTTGATGGTTCATGGTGAAATAATGCAGCGATGAATCATCATCATCAATAATTGTTTATTCAGGGAAATTGACTGAGCACAGAGCTCTTTTACAGCAATGCCCTGATTGAGGGTACAGAGTACAGAGAATGAGAGTGAATGACATTAAGGCAAATAAATAAACAAAACACATTATACAACTCAGAAATGAAGTATAAAATAACGTAAGGTAAAAATAAAATCATAGAATTAGTTAAAACAAGAGCACTGAGGCACATTCTTAGCATCTAGAAGGCTCTTAAACTGCACCCCATGACAGGGTTTAAATACTGTCAAGTCGTCACAGGTGTGCAGGTGACAGCACTAATGATGGGCTCGGTTACTCGTCACAGAAACCAGGAAGTGTAAAGTGAAGACGGGGAGTAGATACCAAGGAGCATGGCTCCTACCAAGAACACAACACTGGGACAGGGCACAGTGAAAACGTGAACCAGGATGTGGAGATCCTGGGCAGGATTGGGACAGTCAGCACTTTCTTTGGTTCTGCGGAATTCCTTTCTGCACTGACAACAAAAGCAGTAGAGTTTTTATTTATTAATTCATTTTTTATCAGACTTCCAGGCTCAAAATTGCACTCATCAATTACGAAGCTGTCAGATGTTTCCGCGGTGGCTGTTATCTCGACAGACCCTGGACAGAGATCTCACACTAGCACACACACACACACACACACACACACACACACACACACACACACACACACACACACACACACTACCCTCCTGCTGACCAGCATGCACACACATTCACCAGCAGTGCAAATCAATGCGCCAGTAATACAAGTCCACATAAAAATTTCTCTGCGCTGAAAAAAGGATTTTATTATTGCGGATGGTTGCCAAGTATTGCAGTTCCACTGCTGCTTTGTGGGACAGGGAGAGTAAGACCCTTTTTTACACTCATTTTCACACTCAATGCCATGTCCACTTCACTTCAACACTTCACACATTCACCATATCTGTAGAACTAATCTGTGCAGGTTCACCAGCAGAAAAACTCTATACAACTACAGCGAGTTTCACAGACATTTAGATACTCTGTTGAAAACCGTTAACAAGAATTAGATCACTGTATATAAAAATAGGCTTAGACTCGAAAATGTATGAAATATAAACTAGAAAAAAGACAGGAAGATGAATTGCAGCCACATTACCATCTATACAAAACGCTCATACTTGTGTGGCCCCTGAGCCCTGGCCCTGGCCCCTGGATGTTTTTAATAATGCTTCACTCACACACAGTGCCTCAGCCTGGGAGAGCAAACCTCACGATCTGTTTAATTAGCACAGTCCAAGAGGATTGGCCACAGATGGCCTTCTGTCTCAACCATTCATTACAGTTAAAGCATCAGTATTTTACTGTTGACAGATGACATATGGCTCAGTGGAGGACCATAAATCACTTTCCTTTTTTCACTTTCAATTTCATAGCAAGTATCGGTATTAGCATATTTGATCATGGTTGTCATTGTTTGAATAAGTGAATGTGTGAGTGTGTGTGTGTGTGTGTGTGTGTGTGTGTGTGTGTGTGTGTGTGTGTGTGTCTGTGTGTGTGTGTGTGTGTGTTTGTGAATGTGTGTGTGTGTGTGCTTGTCTAAATCAGGACATGTGGTCAACAAACGTTGTATGCCTGTCTGCACTCTCCTTCTGTCTCCTTCTCATTCACTTTCCCTCTCTTATTCTCACTCTTTCATTCATTCACTCATCTCTTTACTCCTTTTTCTTCTCTTCCTTCTCTCTTCCCTCATCCCTTTCTCTCTCTCTTTTCACTCTCCTCCTGCTCTTTTTCTTCTCTCCTCTTTCATCCCTTTCTCTGTCCCTCTCTTTTTTCTCTCCTTCTGCTCCTCTCTCCTCCTGCTCTCCCCCATCACTATTCTCTCATC
>NC_045165.1:16253761-16273761 GCF_900700415.2 Clupea harengus
AGACCACCCGACCCCCCCCACTACATACACACACAAATACACAGACGCGCACACACACACACGCACACGCACACAGACACACACACACACACACACACACACACACACACACACACACACACACACACAGAGGTGTGCCCTCTGAATGACAAACACAGAGATAGAGAGAAAAAAGGCCAGCAGGCCAGGGGGGAAGGTCAGGGGAGGAGGTTGGTAGAGGGTGATGGTAGTCACAAAGCAGGGTGTGCAGGAGAGGGGGTGAATGCTAAAACAGAGCAGGCGCTAACACACTTTAATATATTAGCATTGAGAAGAGCGGGGAGGGACTGTCTGATGGTCGTCGAGTCAAAGTCAAGTCATTTTTTTCTTTCAACACGAAAGGAATAACTAGATCAGATTGCAGAGTTTGGTGCTGTGGTTCTTAGTGATGATTGTGTGCATAAGGATGACTGTATATTTTGTTCAGATCGATACTTCTCGACTTCCTACTGACAGTGCTGATGTTGAAAAGCGTGTTTTTTTCAATGATGCAGGCTTCCTGACATTCTCCGAGCCGCTGACTATAAACACTTTGACTTATCATGTATCAATGTGTTTGCGTTGAGCTGAAATCTACACTGGGCCTGACATCTCCCCGATATAAATCAACAGGCTGTATATCTTTTGGCCAGTGCGTTTATGAATTGGCCTATAATAAAGTGTCGAGCTTTGGCCAGCTGCCTCTGGCTAAAGCCCCTTAGCAATTTAATACCTCTGCTTTGGAAAAAGAAAAAAAGAGGAGATGGTCTCTCATGCATCAAAAAGATATTAACAGCCATGCTCATCATCTCATGATGAGCCCCTGCTAGCAATTATCCACCCATTAACAGACAGGCAAGAGGGTGCAGAATCTCCGTTATCATCCTGCATTGAGATCAGTCATGAGTTTATGACTTAATGGCTCAACCAGACGAGTAGACACTAGGGAAGTGGAAACTAGATAGTAGTTGTAGTGACTGAGGTGTGTGTGTGTGTGTGTGTGTGTGTGTGTGTGTGTGTGTGTGAACCTGGATTTCTTGTGTTTACTGTAACTGAGGTGTTTCCCTGATTGGTGTGTTTGTGTGTACTTCTGTAGATCCTGGATGTGTTGTGTTCGCTGTGTGTCTGTAATGGCGTGGCGGTGAGAGCCAATCAGAACCTTATCTGCGATCACCTGCTTCCCAGAAGGGATCTGTTACTCCAGACCCGATTGGTCAATGATGTCCACAGGTAAACACAGTACCATAAGAATTCTATGGTATGTCAACATAGAAGATATACGAAATAATACTTAATTGCACCAATGTCAACATGAAAAGATTCTCAAACAATGATTGAATACTTAGGGCCTCATTTACTAACAATTTGCGAGCGCAGCGTAATCAGCGCCTTTGCCAAACCGCATATAGCGCACTGTGTGTTTCCGCATTTTGCGTAGTATTTATCAAACAAGATGTCGCGTAATCAGCGCCTTACTCCGCCCTCTAGTGTTATTAGCGAGCTGCTAAAATAGGGGAGAATGAGCCTGCGTGTTCCTGCCACCATGAATGATGAGTTAGAAAAGGTTACAGCAAACTTAGACCCTGTCCACACTAAATATAGAAACGCATAAATATTTCTCTGTTTAGCCCTTCTGTCCACACTAAAACAACGTATTCTGACACTGAAAACGATGCTTTTCAAAAAATCTTTGCTTTTTAAGGGTTGAACAGGACCGTATAGGTGCCTTTCCCTTCTGTTCAGTGCAAGTGCCTTAAATTCTGTGATTGTTATTTCATCCTCTTTACACCATGATGCCAGCGTTACTTCTCCAACATTCCATCTAATGTTAGGAAGGGGACACTCTTTGTGAACATGCGTTTATTGTGGACAGGGACGTTTGGTTGCCATGACAATGGGGGTAGCTTGCGCTCGAGAGGCTATAACGTCAAAGGTGAAGGTGAAATGAATATGCTGCTCTGTCTCTACAATTTACTTACCGGTAGTTTAGTTAGTGTACTTCAGGTACAAGTACTTTTCCTGAATAGATACACGTTACTCCTACGCAGAAGGCAAGCACTGTACTCGGTGTGCTTGAACGATGGGTGGAAAAGGCAAAGAATACTGTTTAAACCATACATGGAGCGGCGTTTCTGGGTAAGACCTGGCCGAACAGCTAGTTGGTGGGATATCGTATCTTTTTATTTAAATGAATTGAGTAAAATTTCTCACACGCACATAGTTTTCATTTAGCAGCTGATATGTCATGCTAAAACACCTCTTGTTTCGTTACTAATTCATAATTAGGCGCACTTTACGCATCTCCTCCGATCTCTTTGCGACGGACACCCACTTTCCCTTATACCCTCCCAGCAGCGGGCAATCTGCGTTTTTACTCAAGTGCGCCGCCTTTGTAAATACGGTTACATGTCTTTACCCGCATTTTGCGCAGAAATTACGCCTGAAGTGGGCGCAATTCTGTTAGTAAATGAGGCCCTTAATTGCACCTAAAACATTTTCTCCACTAAGTGATTTTTCTTATATCAAATTTCCATTTTTTGCATTTTGTATTCCTTGACCCCATCCAGATCATAGCTAGATGCAATGTTTCTAAAGTGACTGAATACTATTTCCTCTGTGGCAGCATGAGACCCAACATCTTCCTAGGCGTGAGAGAGGGCTCGGCGCAGTATAAGAAGTGGTACTTCGAGCTGATGATCGACCAGGTGGACCACTTCGTCACCAGCGAGCCGTCTCACCTGAGGGTGGGCTGGGCCAACACCAAAGGCTACGCCCCGTACCCTGGGGGCGGGGAGGGCTGGGGGGGCAACGGCGTCGGAGACGACCTCTACTCCTACGGCTTCGACGGGCTACACCTGTGGTCAGGTGGGTTTCAGTCTCCGCGTGAGCTGTGAAATAGCTACAAATGAACGATGAGAGAGTGTGTTGTGGAAAAAGATCATTTCATCCATAGTGTTTTCCTGTGTGAGTTATTTTAAATGCAGTGTGTTTAGATAGCTGGCATTAAGTGCTTGATATTCTTCATATCACTCCTCCTGACAGAGGATATGGGTTGGTGCCAAGGAAGATGTCTTGAACTTGAAATGGCTGTAGAAAGAATCTCATTTGTCATTCCTCTCTTAGGGTTGCACTTTTTGGTCTCATGTAGAGAATAATGCAGTAGCAGGAAGAGACTAGTGTGAATATTTTAAAATGTAGCTTTGCAGACCTGCGGCTTAAACTGAGGAACATCTTCCTTCTTCCCTCAGCACTGCTGAGAACAAGGCTATTATGTATGTGTGTGTCCATGCATTTGTTTGTGCTGTATACCTATGTGTGTGTGTGTGTGTGTGTGTGTGTGTGTGTGTGTGCGATTGTGTGTGTGTGTGTGTGTGAGTTTGTGTGTGTGTGTTTATACTTGTATATGAATGTGTCCTCATGCATATTTGTGTAATTATGTATGTGTGTGTGTGATTGTGTGTGTGTGTGTGTGTGATTGTGTGTGTGTGTGTATGTGTGTGTGAGTTTGTGTGTGTGTGTGTTTATACTTGTATATGAATGTGTCCTCATGCATATTTGTGTGATTGTGTGTGTGTGTGTGTGTGTGTGTGATTGTGTGTGTGTGTGTCTCCCCTGGCCCTGCAGGTCGTATCCCACGGGCAGTGGCCTCGGTGAACCAGCACATACTGACCTCTGATGACGTGGTGAGCTGCTGCCTGGACCTGGGCGCCCCCAGCATCTCCTTCCGCATCAACGGCCAGCCCGTCCAGGGCATGTTCGAGAACTTCAACGTGGACGGCCTATTCTTCCCCGTGGTCAGCTTCTCAGCCGGAATCAAGTAAGTCTGCCCGATCAACGCAGCCGTTTGAATGCAGGAAAGCAAGAATTCAACTGTGTGTATGCAATAGGGCAAAGTAAGGCGAGGTTTATTTATGCAGCATTTCATGCGGAAAAGCAGTTCCTTGGAAAGAAGTCCTTGACAGAATTTTTTTTGGAAAAGATTGAGACATCATGAAAAAAAGACCTAAACTAACCTAACCTAAAGTGTATGCTTTGAAGCAAGTTAATGTATGTGTTAGGGATGTCAGGACTTTAAAAAACAGACTTTATTGATGGTCAGCCAGGGAACAGGAAAACTGGAAAACAAACAGGGAAAAAACTAACGAAAACAGGGATAACGCTCAGAGGATATTGAGTTAACATAATGCAAAACACAGGAGATCTTCTTTCTTAATAAACCAAAACTACTCAAGAGGAGTTCTAATCAACCAAAAATACAAAGCTCAGAATTTTTACTCTAACGGACTGGAATACTAGAAAACGATTTCGGAGACAAGGAAACACTGGAGCGCAGGAGCTCGGAAAATAAACACGAATGAAGCACAAAACCTGGAAGTCGAGACACTGAACTAGGAAGTCACAGGAATCGCTGTCGGGAACTGGTGGAGTCGGATTTTCACGTCCTAATACCAACGAGGCCAGACAATGAGCGAAGGGAGTGAGGAGTTTATATTGTGAGCGTGACAGGCCCAGGCAAGCAGAATTCCAGTGATGGGGAAAGTGATGCAGCTGGGTGAGTTGTGGTTGGAGGGGGCGTGGCAGAAGCGGGGTTCAGCGCTGGCGTATGTATGCATTAAGTCAATGTATGTATGTAGCACCTGTTATAGAAAAGGCAATGCAAAGGGCTTTACATGAAATGTAAAAGCCTCAGGAAAAGCCTGACAGTGATTGTAACACAGACAAGTGTGTATTACTGACATTCTTACTGACACCAGTTATTTTCATGGAGAGAGAACACTATACCTGCAGTAGAAATGAAATCAACAGAGGCTTCGGTCTTGGAATGGAGCTGTTATCAGCCATTTCTAAGTCTAATCATCCACACACACACACACACACACAAACACACACACACACACACACATACACACACACACACACACGCATGCACGCACACTTCAACATCAGCTTTACAGCACAACTTTTCATAACACAAAAGTTCTTGAGGGCTTTCTCTAAATCTTCTTCACTAACACAAACACAAAAGTAGGCCTATATGCATATATATTTATATATTTCATCTTGCGCACAGATTTATTTATCATCATCTCTTCAAATGTCATCCTCACTCGCTCACCCACCCACACACAGACACACACACAGACACACACCCACACACAGACACACACACACACCCACACAACCACCCACAGAGTGAATGCTTGTCTCCTCCATCAAATCCTCGCAGATTTGCCTCTGATCCCCGAGCACCTTTTTATTCCGTTTGAATTGTATGCCATCCTCATAGAGATTTGATCCCAGGCCCACATATATATATGTCGTTGCCATGGTTACCTCAAACGTGGTGATTGACAGGTCTTCCGAGGGGGAATGCCATGCTCCATTGAGTTTGCATGTGTACAGTGGTCCTGCTGTATCTCCACAGAGCTGCATGCACTGCACCGTCTGCTATTCATCTGGGCCTGAGCTACAGCATCCAGCTGTCCCCTCATCCACGGCTCTCTCTCGGAAAAACATGATACAGACAGACTGGGAGATAGATGGACTGACGGATATACAGAGATTGACAGAGATGAAGAGGCGGAGGGAACATTGATAGATTGTCTGACAGACAGACAGAAATAAATAGATAAACAGACTGAATCAGATATAGACAAACAGACAGAGAGACAGGCGGAGTCGGCAAAGACAAAGGCAGAGAGTCAGACAGCTAAACGGAAGAGATTTAAAACATCATTCTGTCTTTATAGAAGAAAACATCTGTGTGATTTCTGCTTTTGAAATGTTTTTTGGCACATTTCGATCGGCACATGTTTGTGCATTCAGATCCCGATCCATCATAAGTATGCATGAAACAGAATCGATAAAGATGTGCTTCCTAATGAACACGCTGCCCGCCACAGCACAACAAGGATTGCACAATTACTTCCTTTAGTTGGTGCTGTTGTATCCTTTTATCACGTCACACAAACTCACCAGGTGCGGGCAGGTCACACAGACTGCTCTGGTCAATAATTGATGAGGGTGCTTTGAATGGGCCTGATGTGCGTCATCACTACTACTTGAGCTGCTATTTCAAGGCCTGTGAGGAGTGGTGAGAGCTCACTGAGCTAAGACACAGCCTTGCAGGGTGTGTGTGTGCGTGTGTGTGTGTGTGTGTGTGTGTGCTTGTCTGTCTGATTGTGTGTGTGTGTGTGTGTGTGTGTGTGTGTGTGTGTGTGTGTGTGTGTGTTTGTCTGTCTGATTGTGTGTGTGTGTGTGAGAGTGTGTGTGTGTGTGTGTGTGTGTGTGTGTGTGTGTGTGTGTGTGTGTGTGTGTGTGTGAGTGTGTGTGTGTCTGCTCTGCACAGAGCAGACAGCTGGAGATTAGACTCACCCCCCCACTGGTACTCTCACAGTGGAGGGCAGCGGAGGACGGTAGCACCCTGAGAGCGCACACACACACACACACACACACACACTCACACCCACCCATAGCCCTAGACACAATTTAACACATCAATGTGAAAGGACAGTTTCTCCACTATTTGAAACTGAGCAGTTGCCTTTTCGGTGTCCTTTAGTTTCAGACAAATCACTCCCTCCAGATCACGCAGATTTCTACCATTTCTGCCTTAACATATGATTATTGTTCCAGTGTCAAAAATAGTCTTTTCCCTTGTGGTTTACGATTGAAACATATTTCCTTTAGTCGGAGTCCTAGATAGTGTCTCCTTTCCATCTTGCTATTCCATGAGTGTCATTTGATATCTGATGATTGTTCCCGTGTCAAATCTGGCCATAAAAAAAAAATTAATGAGAAAGAAAACAAATGTTCAACGTCTGTGCTCTTTAGCAGTTTGATAGTGAAATTCAAGACGTGGAGTTTAGAGGCTTTCACATTTTACTGTAGATTCAGTTCAAGATGGTTCCTTATTCAAGTGTCAGCCTTGCAGGGGGTGTGTGTGTGTGTGTGTGAGTGTGTGTGTGTGTGTGTGCTTGTCTGTCTGATTGTGTGTGTGTGTGTGTGTGTGTGTGTGTGTGTGTGTGTGTGTGTGTGTGTGTGTGTGTGTTTGTCTGTCTGATTGTGTGTGTGTGTGTGTGTGTGTGTGTGTGTGTGTGTCTGTGTGTGTGTGTGTGAGTGTGAGTGTGAGTGTGAGTGTGAGTGTGAGTGTGAGTGTGAGTGTGAGTGTGAGTGTGAGTGTGTGTGTGTGTGTGTGTGTGTGTGTGAGGATGTGTTTTCCTTTACACTTTCTTTTCTTTTTTGAACTGATCTTTTTGCCTGTATGTTAGGATTTAACCGGATGTTCTTCACTCTGAGTCTTAGATGGGCATTGCTGGTCAGGTTGACCTCTCCTCTATCGAGCGGTTTTCTCTCTTTCTTATGCGGAGGACAGTGTGACCTGGTGCCCTCTCCCGCTTTGCAGAGTGCGCTTCCTGCTGGGTGGTCGCCATGGCGACTTCAAGTTCCTGCCGCCGTCGGGCTACGCGCCGTGCTACGAGGCGCTGCTGCCCAAGGAGAAGATGCGCGTGGAGCCGGTGAAGGAGTACAAGAGGGACATGGAGGCAGTGAGGGACCTGCTGGGCACTGCACAGTTCCTTTCACAGGCGTCTTTCATCCCTACGCCCGTGGACACCAGCCAGGTAGAGACAGAGAGACTCTAACACACACATACATTCACACACACACACACACACACACACACACACACACACACACACACTCACACACACACACACACACACAAACACATATATATATAGATAGATAGATACAAACCACACAAATACAGTATATAACATGCACACACAAATATTCACACACAAATATACACACACATGCAAAAAAGTACATATGCACACATATACATACAAGTACATACGCACAAGATGTATATAGATGCACACATTCAAAAACCAAGTGCCAAGTGAGACTGAGTGTGAGAGTAGACCTGGAGAGTCAGAGAGAGCCGGTGGAACGTGCTGAACTGAATCTCTCTCCTTGTGTCTGTGCACCCGTCTCAGGTCGCCATGCCTCCTCACCTTGAGAAAGTGCGAGACAAACTCGCTGAGAATATCCATGAGCTCTGGGCCATGAACAAGATGGAGCTCGGCTGGTCTTACGGCAAGGTATGTCACGCAGCCCGCTATGATCTATGTGTCTCACTTAGCCGAGGGCAGCTGACCCTGACATAGTTCCGGCCCAGATCTGGTGCCAATCTGTGCCAACCTGTGCCAATCTGTGCCAACCTGTACCAATCTGTGCCAACCTGTGCCGGAACTGTTGCACCATCAGCTGCTCTCTGGGATAATGTCAAGAAATAATCCATAACCTCTTAAACAGTTCCTCACTGTACAAAAGGGTTCTTAATCAACACTAAAATAACTTCATGCATTTATTACATTACCTAATGTAATGTATTATTAGACTGAACTTAATATAGCATCAGAGCTGAGTTCAGTCAGTACAGACTTCACACTTAACACAAAGTACTCTTATATCCTTCTTACTGTAATTTACTCCTACATTTACATCTGTTAGTATGTGGTAGCCATCCCATAAGTTTTCCATGCTATTTTTTATATTCCTTGGTTAGTTTATATTCCCTTGACAACTCACTAACGAATTAAGATTTACATTGTGACATGGACCATAACAAAAGTAACAAAAGCCGTATGTGAGTCTCTTAGCTGCATTTCTTTACCCTGAGATCCAAAGCCAGCCTGTGCATCATTTTGCTTTCTCTTTCATAATTTGCTCTTCAACTTACTAAAAACAGCGGGTAAGTCAACAAACACCATCCTGTTTCACTGTGTTTTACCATTCGAGTCCTTTGTCTCGTAGAGCCTCCATTTAAGCTGCCATACTCTCTCTAGCTTGTACATCCCTGTAGGAAGTAGGCTCCACCCATGTTCACCGTGTCCGAGCCAATCATGTCCTGTGCCTCACACTGTTCCTGTCTTACCTAGTAACCATGGGGAACATTGAGACTGCCCAGCTATTTAAACAGAACATGATAGTCAGCAGCCATGCCTATGGAAAACGTCTGTAAAATTCATATACGTTCATTTTATATAATATAAGCTATAACAGTGTGTTAACACACAATTATGGCCCCTTTCATATCAAGTAACATTGAAAAATGTATGTTTTATATATGAACTATCCTGCATGTTAAAGGGCATTATGCTATTTTAGTATAGAATGTATAGGCAAGCTCTTTGCCACAGATTTATCATGCAAGTATTGTACATGACCAGTTTGATTCCCATATGTTTTTTACACACGTTTTCCGTATGGGTACTGGTCTGTTCAACTGCATTTAAATCTGTTTACAGCTGTAAAATATAACAACCCACCAGCGCTATGTAAAGGGTTTATAAAAAGAGAAGTGACTGAAAGATGGGTGTTTATTGTGCTGGTCTGTGCTCATGTTCGTCTACTGTAAGCGTGAGTTCATTTATTATCTTTGCCGTGGAGTCTATGAAGAGTGACATTTACTCTGACCAGCCTTTCTTCGTGGTGTGAACAAATGGCTTCCTTGGCTTTGTTTTCCCTCTCTGTAACAGCGTGTAAAAAGAAACAAGAGGCAAGGCAGTTCCCGAATCTGTTGCAATGGCCAGATCGATGGATATGTGTGTGCGTGTGTGTGTGTTCCATCTTACTGCTTTTCTCTCTGTTCTCTCGTCTCTATATCTTCCTTTCTCTTTTCCGCTCTGTGTTTCTTTCTTTTTTTCTTCCAGAGCGAAGGAATGGTAGAAAAGGCCATTGGAGAGGCTTATTCTCCCTTCCCTACCCAGAGAGAGAGAGAGAGAGAGAGAGAGTGGCCTAGCTTATGTCCTGTCTAATGTCTTAATGGAGTGGTCATATTTAAAGCGCTGGCGACTGGCACAAACGGATTGGGGTTCGCTCGCTCGTTTATTATAAAGAGCCTCTTTAACAACCCCAGCTGTTACGGGCCACATTTAGATCTGTGTTTAACGAGACCTCGTTAGCACTTGGGTCACATTGCCTGCCCCCTGTTCCGGCTTTGATGGAATCCGGCCCGGCAAAATGGTGATATTTTGGCAAGAAGTGCCCTCATATTTGGAGAGAGAGAGAGGTCTTCAGACCAGCTGTTCCCTTGTATCTGTGTGTGCCAAGAGGTTCTAAGATGGAGAGGAGTGAAGTCAGGATCTATCCCATAATAAGGATGAGGCTTGACCACTAGCTTTCTTGTTACTCATTTAGAATCTTAGAACACACACTATATACATTTACTACACAATTCAATTTGACTGGTATTGACTATACTATGCATATGTATATTATTGTACAATATATACATGTATTACTTATAATTTACATTTATGTATTGTGTACTATACTTTTATATTTAGTATAGTGGAATGATAAAGTGTGATGTACGAATTTAAACTATTTATCATCAATTTTAATTGAAAATCTGAATGGCTGATTTAAATAGAACTCATGTTTTGAATGGGAAATGGCCATGCAAATGGCAATTTAACAGCGGATTAAACTCAATCTTAGCCCTGAGTGTTTGGCTAATGCGTTACGAGCAGTATGACGTATCAGGGGAAGGCGACTTAAAGGGATCTCAGACAGGCAGACGATGGATGGCACCATTTCAGGAAACTGGGGACGAAGAGGAAATTAAAATGGTCTGGTGGGAATATGTGTTAAGATGGGAGTAATAAGGTGTGTGTTTTTTCTTGTCGTTGGTGACCATGTCGGACTGATGTGTTCTCGGTAAGATGTAGGGTGAGGGACAAAATGGCTTCTTAAGGAGAGAAGCGTCACAAGTCTACAGAAAGTGTTGACTTGTGATGATTTGTCATATGTAAGTGGCTGCCGAGCTGAACAAACACACAACATGTTTTCTTGGTATGCAGTGACCGTCTTCTCTTATAATGACTGTGTGTGTGGGATAGGTTGCCCAAGTTTCCCTTAAATCATTGCTTACACTAGAATCACCTTGGCCATGATCTTGCATGATGCCGGCAGATCAGGGTCAGACCTGGCCCAGACCTGTGTTAGAGACGGCTGCCATCTTTGCCTGATCAAGGTGTAGTGGCCGAGGTCTACACACTTTGCCGTCAGTCGAGCCTCACCAAGAAAACATGCTAATCTACATCCAAGACATGTCTGTTAGTAGAGCATCTGTGCCTCTCCTCTTGTGAGTGAGGGCCTAGCCCAGTCCACTCCTAGCTACAGTATGCCCAGGACATCCACACAACCTCCGTTGTGCTTGTCCTGATGATATGTCTAATAGCAATCTCAGTTGCCTCTCATTGTTGCTATGGTTGTACTCCATTGGTATATATCCTTTCCATGTGTGTTTTTTGCTGTTTCACGCCATCTTCATGTATTAAGTGATTCTTCCAAATGTTCTTGCACATTAGCATACTGTAGGTGTGTGCTAGGTGTGTGTTTTTGACTTGCTGTAGTAAGTGCAGTCTGATGTTTTTTCTGTGTTCCCCTCCACCAGATCAGGGATGACAATAAGCGGCAACACCCCTGTCTGGTGGATTTCTCTAAGCTGCCAGAAACCGAAAAGAATTATAACCTCCAGATGTCAACAGAAACCTTGAAGTAAGAGATTTGTGTGTGTGTATGTGTGTAGAAAACTGAGTATATTTGTGTGTGTGTGTGAGAGAGATAGAGAGAGTGAGAGAGAGAGTAAGTGTGTGTGTGTATCGCTCTTGGTTTTCTATCTTCCCTCCAGTCGCCCTGAGAGAGGGCAGTGTGGTCATCCATAAAACTGTTCCAACAGAATGTGTCTACAGGTAGTTATATCAGGAGAGACAATGGTTATTTCAATACCCTCTCTCTGCAGAATGCCACCTCACAGAATATCCTCTGCTCTCTTTCAATGCTTGGGTCATCAGGCTTCATGAAAATAAGAGCAATCTCTGGTCGACACACACACACACACACACACCAACACACAAGCACATACACATGCACACGCACACAAACACACACACACACACACACACACACACACACATACACACACACACGAACACACCTGAACACACACTCACTCTAACACACAAGCACACTCACATAGACACACATATACTCACAAATACACATACATGTATGTATGCATGTACACACATGCACACACAAACACACACACTAACACACAAGCACACTCACGCATGCACATATACACACAAATACACACATATGTATGCATGCAGACAAACACACACACACCCACACATACACATGCACACACACACAAACACACAAACACACACACACATACACACACACACACGAACACACACACACACACACACACACACACACACACACACACACAAACACACACAAACCAGAAAACACTGAAGGACCAGTAGACCAGACACAGAATATGGCCCATAAGATCCCAAAAGAGAGACTGTCTGTTGCTAAAAAAGAGATAAAAATGCCTTTTCATCGTATTTGCTCTCTTACTTCTGTGCCTTTCAAGAGATAACGGATATCCCTCTTCAAATACTAACTAGAGCCAATAGAGATTTTTAACTTTAAAAAAGGCTGCCAGATTTCCACTGCCTTGTACTGTATTAGTACCCAATATGTGTGGAACAGTTTTGAATTACTTTGCTGTTTGACAAATGAGCGTCAGGTAATGAGAAAGAGAACAAGACGGATGCAGACAGACACCTTGGTGAGACAATTCCCAAGACAATGAGAGATAAAGACAATCAGCTCAACATTGTTTTCCTCGTCTGGAGACGAGTCTATTATCCAGCCCTTGGCCACACTCTCCTTCTTTTATGCGACCATCAGGCTGAGTCAATGGATTCATTATTTGGAATGACACAGACAATTTAGCAGTGCATTACCCTCTCCGCATTCAGTGAGTGCTCAGCGCTGTGCGTTATACGGCATCGCATCACTCGTGAGGTGACACGAGAGGTCCTTAAGTTATCATCACGGCACCATGCACTGCTGCATTCTGGCAAAACGGCATTAGGATTTGGCATCATAAGACGATTTAAGACTTTTAAGCAAAGTATTGGTACTCAAATATGGCTGTCAAGAACAACATTTGGGGTAATTTGCTCGTATTAATGACTATTTTAACTTGTTTCAGTTGAATGAACTGATTTGTTTTTTTATTTGTTTGATTTATGAAATATTCTTGAGACCATCACCAACTTGACACTACTTTGTTTACAACATCTTCCTCTCAGGTGTGACTGGTGTTGCTTATTGCCATAGAAACCAATCAAGGCTCTGAACAGCAGTGGCCATAGCAAGATCAAAGTTTGAACAGAATGTGTCATGTAATCTCATGATTTGATTGACCTTTGTACATTTGGCACAGGAAGAAAATATTGCTGGGAACTGAAATGTCCATTCTGTGCTGATTTAGTTCTATGAACAGACCCCAGATAGCAGTTGGCTTCAGCTCAGTTATGGCCATAATCCAGACCACATCCGCTCCACATCCGCTCCACATTCACTTCAGATCTGTTCCACATCCACTCCACATCCACTCCACATCCGCTCCACATCCGCTCCACATCCACTCCACATCCACTCCACATCCGCTCCACATCCACTCCACATCCACTCCACATCCACTCCAGATCTGCTTCAAATCTGCTCCAGATCCAGTCCATATCCGATCCAGAGTCAGCCGCTGTCTGAGAGCTAAAGGATGGTCCGTGTTCAGCTCTCTGACATTGACTCCCTGCGACTGAGCCTCACTCAGTGCAGTGTCTACTCACAGCTGTGTTGTTGTAATCTCTCCTCCTCTCCTCTCTCACAGGACTCTGCTGGCTCTGGGATGCCACGTGGTGCAAGTCAATGCCAATGCAGAGGAGGACCTGAAGAAAGTCAAACTCCCAAAGAAGTGAGTCTCTCTCTCTCTCTCTGAACATTATCCTCTTACTTCTCTCCTCCAGAGCTCAGCACCAAGACAGTCAGTTGGATCTGAGAGGCTGGGTTTGGTTTAGCTGTACTGCTTGCATATTAAGTACTTGTAACTGTTGGCCATGATTGTCTGGTTTTGTAGCTACATGATGTCAAATGGTTACAAGCCCACACCTCTGGAGCTGTCGGACGTGAAGCTCACCCCTGCTCAGGAGCTGCTGGTGGATAAGCTGGCCGAGAACGCGCACAACGTTTGGGCCAAGGACCGCATCAAACAGGGATGGACCTACGGCATCCAGCAGGTACTGAATAAGCCCCAGGCGATGCTTCTCATTGTCTCTAAATAGACAGTGACCTTTGACCTCCCGCAGCATGCATGTAATATACCACAGACATCAACCCACTTATTTTCAATAATATGCACATAATATAGATAAGATAGTGTAGCATTTATGCATGAAGTGTGCAATGAGAATTAGCAATAATGGGCAAAGCAAGCAAATACATAAGTGTTTCTGTATATTAGAAAGTGACAACAACATGTGAGATATTTATTCAGTTGAAAACATCAAGCAAACCCCGAAACAGATGTCTAGACACGGCCTGGTAGGGGAGGGGGAGGGAAGGGGGGGGCATCCTTGCCAGCAGATAAACATGATGTAAGGGAAAACAGGATAGTTATAATTATGACAAGCCCTCAGTTAATCCCACATTTCCCCAGAAGCATTGACAAGCCGTAACAGACAACTGCATAAAGCTCCGTCCCCCAAGTGCCAGTCAGTGCTGGCTTCAGCTTCACACACTCTGTGATTGATTCTTCTCTTCTCTTCTCTTCTCTTCTCTTCTCTTCTCTTCTCTTCTCTTCTCTTTTCTTTTCTTTTCTTTTCTTTTCTTTTCTTTTCTTTTCTTTTCTTCTCTTCTCTTCTCTTCAATTCTTTTCAATTATCTTCAATTATCTTCTCTTCTCTTCTCTTCTCTTCTCCTCCGCTCCTCTTTTCTTTTCTTCTCTTGCTGCCTCCCTCTCTTTTTTCTCCCATCTTCTCTTCCTGTTTGTTCTTCTCTCCTCTGCTCTGCCTTCTTCTGTTCTCTCTTCCCCTTCTCCTTTCCTCCTTTCTTATCCTCTCTGCTCTTCCCTGCTGCACTATATCGTGCCGGGCCACATGAAGGACCTGAAGAATAAGCGTAATCCCCGCCTGGTGCCCTACGCTCTGCTTGACGAGCGCACAAGGAAATCCAATCGGGACAGTTTACGGGAGGCCATCCGCACACTGATTGGCTATGGCTACAACATAGAACCACCCGACCAGGAAGCGGGTGAGTCTTTTCCCATAACATTCAGAAAAAAAAGATCTGCAATAAATGCAGTGCAGGAGTTCACAAGTACCTCATACAGACACCTGTAATATCAGGCAGTGAAGCATTGCCTCCTTGTCACCAGTGCGCCTCACAGTCACGAAAATAAATGGTGAAAATGAGGTGGCATGTCTGTCGCATCTGTAGTCACGACTACGTGACTTCGTCTGAAACAGGTGGTCTCAGCTCTATGGTGGCATGTTCAGTTGAAACACACCCAGAAGGAAGAGACAGTGGGATGTGCAAAGCACCTCAAAGTGACTCCTTAAGGACTTGCAAAGTGGACAACCGTCATATAAACAAGACACTTTATCACTCAGGGATTAATAATAGATTAATGGATTCATGCCTTGAGGTTGTTCGCATACTGTGGTTGTATGTGTTGTGTTTTGGGTGATAAAAAAGCTGTTTTTCAAGCAGTTTCAAGTCTTTTGACGGAGTGAAATGATGATTATGTTTACTCTTCCTATGTTCCATTCAAAATTATGCTAATTAATTCCTTATAGTTGTATGCAGGAAACGCAATCAGAGGAGGGTACTCACACTTATTCAAAATGTTGATGTTTATAAAGAATGCATGTCTATGTTTATTTGGGTGTGTTTATTTGTGTGTTCTGCAGAGAGTAAAATTTAAATCAAGCTTTAATGATTGTTGATTTTTATGAGACTGATTAGCGTAAACAGCAGGCGTGAGAGGTCTCCTTGCTTTGTTGCTTTTTTCACAGACAAATGCTGATTGAAAGGTTAAATGGAGAAGTGTTGTGCTGTGGGCCACATTGCTTCTTTTGGACCGGGACAATCTCTTTCTCTTTCTCTTTTTCTCTCTCTTTCTCTCTTTCTCTCTCTATCTCTCTCTATCCTTGTACTCAGGGAAAGACTTTCAACTTGGAAATCAATGGAGGGCTAGAAAAACAATCTAATTAGAACGTAAAACTATTTTGGCACAATGGCCGCAGGCATAATTACCTGAAAGACAGAGTTTGTTATTCTTTGAAATGCGGTTGTGCCACTGTAGCCACTCAGTTGTCACCAATTTCCCCCCCATGAGTCAGTACTCACATTGGCAGAGTGATTTTTCTTATGCACCAAATGACAACTCAGAAAAGCCCCTTCCATCCTTTCCCAGTAGGACGGGGTCTTTAGAGTCAGCGCTTTCTGTCAGTGTGGTGCTGCTAGAATGCCCCTCACATCTCTGTCCTTCAGCAGGTCACGTGGTGGAGAGGCTGAGCATTGATAAGATCCGCTTCTTCCGGGTTGAGCGTACGTACGCGGTGAAGACGGGGAAGTGGTACTTCGAGTTTGAGGCGGTGACAGGCGGAGACATGCGCGTGGGTTGGGCCCGCCCCGCCTGCAGGCCGGATGTGGAGCTGGGGACTGACGACCAGGCCTACGTGTTTGATGGGTACAAGGTAAGAGTCACGTTGATCTCATTTACAGTGGTGTCTCGCAAGTAGCCTTTGAATGTTTTCATATACATTTACATTTAAAGACTGGTCTAAAAAGTATATTCTTGTCTGAATCTTCAATGCGTTCATCACATGTGACTTAGATTAAAAAAAAAAAAAAAAAAGTAGAATAGAGTAGTTACATATGTGGTACAGTATACAGTATACGGTAAAATTGCCACAAATGTTCGAACGCACTTCAGACTTTCTTGAATCAGACACTTGTAAAGCGCTTGTTAACTTCTCCCTGGCTGAGTCCTTCAACACTCCCCCTTGACTGCTTCTTTGTTGTAATTGCTTGTGCTTGTGTGTGTGTGTCATTGTCCTCACCTTCAAAGCCCTCTTTCCTGACTGCTCAAATCAAACGCTGCAAAAATGTAAAGTGCTCTGTTGAGCTCCACAGGCCTAGCGTACCCTTTGTTATTAAGAGAGTATTTTGAGCCTTTGAGCTTGTGTAACTCGTGTAGCTGAAGGGTTTGTTGATTGATGCAAGGTCAAATATCAAACCCAAGGTCAAGCCAAAGGGGAGCAAGGACACAGTTTCCACGGAGCTTTGTAAATACAGTCGCAGTCTATTTAATTGTGTTTAAAGTAGGTAGCATCCCTCATTATCCAGACTGACAAAAAAAGAAAAAAATCGTCTTGATTTCTTTTGACTTTAGCTGTCTTGAATGGTCTCCTAGCTATTATACTAAACTATGAGACTAATTACACCCAATCTGATCCAATTTTTCAGCCCTGTCATCTGGCTGCCCTAATGGCGTCATTACTCATCCGTGTTGTGGTTGTGGTTGTTATTTCAGGGTCACCGGTTGCACATGGGCAGCCGTCTCTTCGGCCGGTGTTGGCACACGGGCGACGTGGTGGGCTGCATGATCAACATGGAGGACAAGTCCATGATCTTCACCCTCAATGGAGAGATCCTGATCACAAACAAGGGCTCCGAGCTCTGCTTTGCCGACTTCGAGACGGAGGACGGTGAGTGAGGAGGGACAATCCTCTTTCTGTCACCTTTTGTGTTTTTTTTCTCTCGCTGTAAAAACTGTAAATCTTTCTCCATTTATAATCATCTCTTACTTCCTCCTGAAAACCTCCAAGTTCCAAATACTTGTGCACACGTTTAAATATAAATCCTTACTTCATTGTGACGTGGATCATCTCTAAGCTGAAGCCATTTTACTTTGCACAGAATATGCCTCATGAAAATGTATGGAGGTTTTCTTTTTTAGCTTGAATGTCACATCCCTCCTCCATACTCCCGACTCCCCACCGTCTTTCACCTCAATCTGGTTCTACTCAAAATCATTGTCCTTTTAAACTTTTTCTCTTGTGTCTTCCTCTCCCTCATCTCTCACTTCACCTCTCTGTCTCCAATGGAGTTGGTTTCTCATACCTGAGCACCCCCATATCCACTGGCCTTATTCACACCCCAGCGCACCCTCATGTTTTCTCCATCTCTATCTTGTTCTACTCAGAATCTTTGTCATTGTGTTTTTCCTTTCCCCTATCTCCCCCTCAGTCCTACTCTTGTCCTTCCATCAAGTATTTTAGACCTAAGAACTCGGAACTAAGGCTCTGAAGAGGTGTGCTTGTTCTTCTGCTTCCGCAATACAGGTTTCATCCCCGTTTGCAGTCTGGGTCTGAGTCAGGTGGGCCGGATGAACCTGGGCAAGGATGCCAGCACCTTTAAGTACTACACCATGTGTGGTCTGCAGGAGGGCTTTGAGCCGTACGCCGTCAACATGAACCGAGAGGTCACCATGTGGTTCAGCAAACGCTTGCCCACCTTTGTCAACATGCCAAAGCACCACAAACACATAGCGGTAATAGCCAGCGGGGAGTTGTCTGTGGTATTGGCTTTGGAAGGCAGGGTGACTTAACCTTGATATCCATTTACAGCAGCAGGTTTTGGTACATGCCGTTTTAAAAGGACATGGAGGTGACTGTGTTGTTTAACATCTCCTGATATTTGGAATCATTACTTGGAAAATGTGTTGCGTGACCTATGTTTTGTTCTCCACTGAGTCACAATGTGATCCAATCCCCTCAGGTGACCAGGATTGACGGGACCATCGACAGCCCTCCCTGTCTGAAGGTGACCCACAAGACCTTCGGGACGCAGAACAGTAACGCTGACATGGTGTTCTGCAGACTGAGCATGCCCGTCGAGTTCCACTCCACCTTCAAGATCAGCCCGTCGGTTGACATCAATGGAGTGCACGAGGACGAGTCGCTCAAGCTCAAACACAGGTGCCGCCATTTCGATCAGCAGTGTGCAGTCAATCAATCAACTCAGTTGATCAGTCGAGATATCAATCAGTGTCTACACTACTTCCATTATGGAGGAGCAGTCACTTACTTAGATTTGTTCTAAAGCCAAAATGTCACTTTTCGTCATCTGTAATGTTGAGTCAATCAATAAATAATCAAACAGTCCAACAGTCAATCGGTCTCCACGGTAATGCCAGTATGAATGAGTTTTTACTCGCTAAAATTTGTTCTGGAGCCAAAGAGGTCTCTTTTGCATCGTTGTGGGATAACAATTCACCATGTCAAAACATAACTTCATCACTGTCCTCTCAGCTGTTTTCTTTGGTTGAGAAGCTTTTAAAGCTGCCAATCAGTCTTCTAAAAAGGCTCTTGCAAGTTCACCGTTAAAAGCTCACTAAATCAATTCTTCTGTCCAGACACGCATTGAAATCCATGAAACACATGGAGGACGGAAGGAGAACTGACTACAGCAGCATAACCACGGTCAGTCATGGTTTTAGTTTTTGACCCATACTTACCAAACACAACTGAAGTGTGTGTTGTGTCTCATGTGTTGGTCCTACACTGGCTTTCTGTTTTTTTAGTACTACCATTCTGTGAGAGTTTTTGCTGGACAGGACCCATCCTGTGTGTGGGTGGGCTGGGTCACCCCTGACTACCATTACTATAGCAACAACTTCAACCTCAGTAAGAATCGGACTGTCACGGTAACTTTGGGAGATGAACGTGGGCGGGTCCACGAGAGGTAGTCCCCCTTCTTTCCTCTCTACTGACTAATTGCTTAGCTGCAGTCTTGTATTATAGTCATGTATTATAGTGGTAGTTTAGTTACAACTGTGGTGTGATTATACTAGACTCTCACTATACTAAATACATATCATGTGAGTTGGGTCTGTATAACCTACAATGTTACACACTAATTATAATAACAAACATGTCAACTTTAAATTATGACGATGATTTGAAACATCTCATTCACTAGACTGGAGGTAGTTTCATTAACACGAGTGGCTTTAATCTGAATTGAATCCAATC
>NC_045165.1:16278761-16283761 GCF_900700415.2 Clupea harengus
ACTCTCAGGGAGTGCGAGTGGTGACTTGTAGATTGCTCCTGATAGAACTATATGCTTGCAATAATAAGTTTAGTAGTATCATGATACTCTTACAACGACTTGATAATGACAGTATAACTACTGCATATAGTATATCAAATTACATTTAGTCCTATCAGTTTTATTTTTCACTGGCCCTTGTAGTCTGATATCACCTGGCAGAGTTCACTCTATTCACATCTCAATACTATTGTGTTGATTTGCATTTAGATGCAAAACAGCCCAATTTGATCAGCAAAATCGTTTAACACATGCTCCAGTATGTGTGTGTGTGTTTGTGCATGCATGTATTGGTGACATTGTCCTCCCTGTCTATCAGATGTGTGAGCTCCTTCACTACTTCTGCGACTGTGAGCTAAAGCATCGCATCGAGGCCATCGCGTCGTTCTCAGACAGCTTTGTCTCCAAGCTGCAGTTCAACCAGAAGTTTCGCTACAACGAACTCATGCTGGCGCTCAACATGTCCGCCGCCATCACCGCCAGAAAGACCAAGGAGTTCCGCTCCCCACCTCAGGAGCAGGTGAGCGGCAGTCCATCCGATACCACTTTTTGTCCGATAATCAAACTTTTTTACTTTTCACTTTTTCCCAATAGCGATTGCGATGCCTAACTTAAGTCATTAAGTGATGCACAGCATTGCGTTATCTGAACATGGTATGCATAGTGATACACAGCACTGATCCAATACTAGTGCACTATTTCTTTTCCAGTTTTAAATGATAACATTTATAACTCATTGTTTTGAATTGATGATTGTCTTTTGTCCATGAAGAATTATTTTTAGGCTGGTAGAAATCGTTGAAGATATAAAGTTGCGTTTTTACAGTTTTATGTTGAGAGTGACTAAGTGACTGAGCTGGCCCCAGATCAGGTGCAGATGGCCCTCAGTCAGATGCAGCATGGCTTGGTTTTGACTCACTAATCAGCGCAAAGTCCGCACCATGAGAGCTCTGGCAACCCAAACAGACTTGACTGAATGGACCTGTGCGAATGGGTTTCTCTAGATTAAAGACTATCCCTCTGCAGTCATACATTTTATCCTAAGAGGATTTCCATAGTGCAGCTCTGGATCAGACGATCTGCCATTGCTGGATTCCGATTGTGTATGAAGTGGCCGTTTAAACACGTCTAGTTTTGAACTGTGAGTTACGGACTGAGTGTCCTATACATAAGTCTAATAAGTCACATAACTCAAAAGAGCTCTTAGACCGATATCATTATCTTTTTCTTAATGCTTGTTAGATCACTCGCCACTCTTAGATTCAGTTTTTGTGTTGGAGAGCATCTACATGCTACATGCCAGGTAACTACATGTCATGACATCAGGTTGCAGGGTTGCTGACTTTACCCTGTGACCTTTAAAACCGGATGTTCCCTGATGACTTTTAAAACGGGCTGTTCCCTGGCGACCTTTAAAACCGTATATTTTCCGATGACTTTTAAACAGTATATGTTCCGATGACTTTGAAAACAGTATATGTTCCGATGACTTTTAAAACTATATTTTCTGATGACTTTTAAAACGGGCCGTTCCCTGTCTCCTGTGTGGCCTCCACGGTGGCTCCGAGTCTCCTTCAGCCGTCTGCCGTGTCTTTGACTGGGTGGCCCTGAAACTCCAGGCCACCAGGCCTCTTTCCCATCACCCAGCCAAAAAAACTCCCTTCACCTCTCTCCTCCCTCCTCTCCCCTTCTCTCCTTCAGCACATGGCCATGGCCATATATCCAGCTCAGCACTTTATGCCCCAGTGTCTGTTTAATGGAGGCTGTATCGGGCTGGCTAAAATCAGCTCCTCCAGGGCCACGTCCATGAAAGCTGGCTTTGAATCAGAGCAGTATATTCATTTTGAGGCGTCGTCTGACTGCTTTATGGAGGTGTCAGAAAAGTTCATGTGAGGATAGGTTTCTCCCCAATGAACTTATTCACCTCGGATGTCTTTGAGGAAGACTTAGTATGCAGTCCCCACCATCTTTAAATCTAAGAATAGCTTATGTCACAGAAGTCTGACGAAACTTGTTGAAGGAGACATGCTTTTGACTTTATAGCATATTAGACAGATTTCAGTGCCTTAATCTATTTCGGTCAGTTTACCCAAATAAAGTTTTCAGCTCAGCATATGGGACGTTATTCTTTCTGGTGTTTTTAGATCAACATGCTGCTGAACTTCAGTATGGGGGAGGACTGTCCCTGTCCAGAGGAGATCCAGGAGGAACTCTACAACTTTCACAATGAGCTTCGTCTCCACTGCGGTAGGTGAACACGGCTCAACCCACAGAAGCATTCACTGTTATTGCTTAAATTAACTTAACACTGATGTTGTAAAATGAATAATTATCACCTCTGTAGTGACTGTCACCTTTAAGGCTGGAAAGAACAATGAGTTATGGTTGGATTGGATAGGGAATGTGTGCCAAATTGATCATGTAATGTGGTAATTGATCATGTCAGCGAATACAGTTTAGAGGTTTGATGTTGAAACAACATGCTTCAGGCCAAAGTTCAGTGGAGACAGATTGTACTGTTGTAACATATAATATACATTAATTATATTTAGAAAATGAAAATAGCTTCCCACATTATGATAATGCACGCATGCTGTGGAGGAGACAGAAGTTGTGTGAAATATAAATTGCACAGGGAAGAACTGAGGAGAGAGAGAGGGATGGAGAGGCAGTGAGAGAGAGAGAGAGAGAGAGAGAGAGAGAGAGAGAGAGAGAGAGAGAGAGAGAGAGAGCTGATGATGCTGTTGTCTCTTAGTGCGCAGAGGCTACAGCAACATCTGGACCTGCTAGAGAATCACTGTTAGCTATCGGCCCTGACAGTAAATCTAACAAAGACAAACATCATGATATTCCAAACGGAGCCCAGGTGTCAGGAACACAGATGCCATTTCAAACTAGGCAGCACCGCCCTAGAACAGACGATGCAGTACACCTACCTTGGCTTGATTCTGACTGCATCAGGGAGTTTCAGCATGGCAGTGAATGCACTAAAATAAAAAGCTTACAGAGCTCTATATGCAATAAAAAGACAACTTTGTAATATAGACATACCATTAAGATTTGGTGCAGAACATTTGACTGTGTAATCCAGCCAATTGCGCTGTATGGCGGTGAGGTATGGGTCCATTCAGTGAGCATAGCTAAACACAATTAGGCAGATTTCCATCGACAACGCAGCACAAACTCGAGATCCTGAAAAGAGTCTTCTGAGTCAGCTTGAACTGAGACCAACAAATCTCCCTTTAACAGATACTAATATTTCTTTCTCAGACAAGTACTACTTTTAAAATAAACATCAATAAGATTATCCAACAATGTACAGAAAAGTATTTGGAACGTTGGCAAAATAAGACAAAAACTCACAGCAAATTTGAATGTTATCAGGCCAATAAACAAAATATGAATTAGAAAATGATCTCTTTACTGTCAGAGATACAAAAGCAGAGGCAGATCCTGACCAGGTACAGTCACTGACCACAGTTCAGCCATAGAAAAAGGCAGACTAAGAAAATCATGGTTGCCAAAAGAGCAAGAGAGAGTGTGTGGTCACTGTATGTGTGAGGTTGAGACTGGGGTGCTCCTTCTCCTTCAGAAGTGTACAAATATTTGGAAATTTTTTTTAATATTCGGACAGATTTGCTAGCCTTCTTACAGGGTTACAGAATTTAGGGGAACTGAAGGGTACTTACTTGGACAGGGGCAAACAGCAGCTCTTGCTGCTAAATATATCACTGAGTGCCATCAAGCCAGGGACAGTGTTTAGACACCACCATTGTACGTGCACATGTAAATACACCCATCCACACATACACACCATTGCAAACACCATGCAAGAACATCCTGCACACACACATACATGCAAACAGATGCACACACAGACACACACCAGTTTGTACATCCCAGAGGCATATATGTTTGTTTGCCATATCTATGTATTCTATATATAAACCATGTTTAAATGTTATGCAAATGTTATGTAATACAAAACAATTGTCATGCCAATAAAGCTCATTTGAATATAGAGAGTGTAAGCGAGAGAGAGAGAGGGAGAGAATGAAAGAAAGAGAGAGAAAGAGGAGTGAAAGCTCCTTCAGACTCTTTCCTTATCAGTGAGCAGAGCTCTCACTCTGTCTCTCACCATCGGCAAGGTCTCCTTGCAAGCATCTCTCACACACATGCACAAACACACACATACACACACACTCTCTCTTTCTCACTCTCTCTCTCATTGTCTCTCTCAGTCTCTTTCTCTCTCTCTCTCTCTTTCTCTCTCTCTCACACACACACACACACACACACACACACACACACATACACCCACACACACATACACACACGTATACACACTCTCTCTCTCTCTCTCAAATACACGTACACACACTCTCTCTCTCTCTGTCTCTCTCAGCCTCTCTCTCTCTCTCACCCACACACACACACCCACACTTGCTCACTTGCTGCAGATAAGTTACAGTTCAGTGGCTTTTTGGATTGCGCTGGCATGGAGATGTTTGGTTAAATAATTGAAAAGGGCTGGCTCTGTGGGGGGTGGAGGGATAGTAGGACTGCTGCCACTCCAGCACCCAACTAGAGCGCTACACACACTGCAATAACAAAGGTAGAAGAAAAAGAGGCAGGAAATGCCATCCTGTTGTAAGCCAAAGGCTCAACCAATACAGCATGTCACGAGCCTTGAAGGTCACATGTACAGTTCAACTATGAGGTGCCATCAAAAGGTCACAGGGGCTGCGCATATAAAAAAGCAAATACCGTAGTGGACTTGAATTTGGCCGCCATCTCCTTCGTGGTAGTCACCTTGTGCCACGCTTGGAACACTCCCTGTTGCATGCTTCTGAAGTGTAGGCAAAGAACTAATAGGTATCAAATGAATCGGATTGAACTGAACCGAACTGAACTGAACTGAACTGAACTGAACTGAACCACATGAAGTGAATTGAGTTGAG
>NC_045165.1:16288761-16293761 GCF_900700415.2 Clupea harengus
TGTATGAAGAAATTACTCAGTGGGCCACCAGCTGTACAGCATGGTTCCTAGTAATACCCGTGTTTCCCTCCAAAACCCATCATTTCACAATACCTATTCTACTCGATGGGAAGACATAATTGCTAGACTTGGGATTGATGCCTTTTTTCATTCATCATTAATCAGAAACATTTCTCCACGATTATTGATGGAAATAAATAGGCATCTTGGCTACAACAAACCCTTAGATTTTTTTTACAATCATTTTCACACTCAATACCATGTCCTCTTTTTAAAACCCTTCACACAGTGTGCTTTACAAACATGCAGCTGAGTACATGAGCTAAACTTTCATGAAAATGCGATACCACCAAAACGCAGCCATAATTATAGCAAATGCTTTCACCCAGCAAGACAACTTTGGCATTCAAAAGACAATGAATTAAAAAATGCAAACATTTTGAAGCACTAAAAAGTGCATATATTATGTACTGCCGTATCCGCTGTTTTTATATAATTTAGTGTTGCAGTTAAAAAATGCTAATTTTGGTAATACACTGTTCTGAAAAACATCTTTGTTACAGTACTGTTACAGCCCTCTGCAACATAAATGGCCTAGCATTTATGTGTTGACTATTGAAACATATTTCAGTTTGCTTAAATTAACTTTTTTAAGGCAAAATATTTTGTATTCTGTACATTTTAGCTTCAATGACATTCCTAGCTTTAATGACATTCTTTAATGACATTCCTAATAACTGCCATCCCACGGACAAGTGAGATCATTCGATTATGGAAAATTACAGATGTACACACACAGTTACGCACAGCCTAACAACCGATTACTGTGATTGGGAAGACCAGGAGTGTTTTAGCGTCTAGAAACACTAGAAACACACCGATATCACGTCCCTTTGAGTCGCTTCAAAGGCGTCAATCGGAAGCGTTGAGAGCACTTTTAAGGTTGAACCTCTTTTCTTTCTGTGGCTGGCTTAATTTGCATTACTGAGCCTGCCACTCAGTGGGTCCTTTGAATCGCGCTTCTGCGCGGGCCTTTCGCTGGGTGACAGTGCTTCAAAGAGGGAGCAACAGCACACTTCAAGTGCCGTCTTTTGACTGTGGGCCTAATAGAAAAGAACAGAGCTCTGTTTGCACTGCCGACAGATCCTCTCACCCCTCCTGTATACACACATATACATGCACATACACATACACAGACACACACATATGCACGCACACAAACACGTACATTCAAACACACACACACATATGCACGCACACACACACACGCGTACATTCAACCACACACACATATGCACGCACGCACACACACGCGCACACACACACATGTTCATTCAAACACACACACATATGCACGCACGCGCACACACACACGCTCACAGACACACTCAGCTGTTTGAAGAGCAGAGCCTTCTCTGTCTCTGGGGGCGGCTGACCTTCTAAAGGTCGCTCTCTGTAAAGCGCACACACGAGGTCAAAGGGTTGATCCCGCTACTTATACGAGTGCTATCACTTCTCTCTAATAGCCTAAGCTCGGTTGGCTTTTATGGGCCCTTTTCTATTACCTGTGGGACTACCTGCTACAGCTGTTATCGTATAGTATAGTCCAATCATTGTTATGGTTATTACTGCTATCTTGTCCATGCATCTGTAGTCACTGTATCACTGTCAAAGCAGAGCTGATGCTGTTTTTGTGCACTAATATTGTCACTTTTGTCAGGAGGTTTCACCTTGTGGCTGATGATGTAGCTACACTTCTCACATTAACTTGTGCTTTTTGCTATTCTGTAAATAGTTAGAACAACTCTTTTGTCTTATTACTTCTTTACAACCCTTTATATGTATGAAATCACTCTTGTGCGCGCGTGTGTGTATCCTCCCTGACTCCTCTTCACTTCTCTCCCCCCCCCCCCCCCCCCCGTGCAGCGAACCTGAAGGAGCTGATCTCCCAGACGATGGTGAGCTGGGCGCAGGAGAGCCACATCCAGGACCCGGAGCTGGTGCGCGTGATGTTCAGCCTGCTGCGGCGGCAGTACGACAGCATCGGCGAGCTGCTCCGGGCCATGAGGAAGAGCTACACCATCAGCGCCTCCTCCGTGCAGGACACCATCCACCTGCTGGCCTCGCTCGGGCAGATCCGCTCGCTGCTCAGCGTGCGCATGGGCAAGGAGGAGGAGCAGCTCATGATCGACGGCCTGGGGTGAGAGAACACACACGCACACACACACACACACAGAGGGGAAGAGAGAGAGAGAGAGAGAGAGAGAGAGGAGGAAAAAACAGCAAGAACCACACAAACCTGCACACAATTACATTAAAAAAAGAAAATATCCACAAATCTGAGCATATCTCACATACACATGCACGCGCACAGACATACACACACACACACTTTGAGAATCATCCAAATATGAGACACAGACACAGGCAGAGATGAGCATATGCCCAGTTTCTTGCATTGTGGTCGCAATACTCTTCCACACATGCATATGCACATATGCAAAGGTACATGTGTGCTGGAATGTACTGTGTAGATCCATTGGACATGCACTCTTACCCACTCCCACCCACACGCTCTTTCAAGAGGCCCGTCATCCCACACCAAACCCGGTAGTAGAGATATTTAATTTCGGCGTCTTAATTGGCAGGCGCGAGGAGACCCGCTGGTAAGGGAATGAAAGTGGCACAGAATGAAATAATTGAAATAATTAGCGTAGCAGTTTGCAGCGAAAGCCACGACATCCAACTGAGCCCACTGTCTCCACTTTCACAGTCCCACACAAGCCTCTGCTCAACGGGCGCCATGTCTTTTATAATACTGTCCTGTTCTCACTTAGTGGAACAGCAGTCCACCAGGCTGAGCCTTTTCCCAAACCTTAACGCAGTAAAGACAACATTTTGTTCCCCAATAGAGAAACTCTTTATGTCATTTACGTTTTTCGGTGTCAGCGTAATTATCCAAGTTCCTACCTACATGTTCTCTATTTATCTAGCTCTTTCTCTCTATCTCTCTATCTCCCATCTCTCATCTACTTCATTACCCGTAGGTTCTGTCCTGTAATGTCATCTTACTATCAGCTAGGCTAGGCTCTCTAGCCTAAAAGTACAAACAGTTTGCAGCAGTCAAAGAGAATAATGAAACTCTATGTCCTTTTCTCTCCAGGGATATCATGAACAACAAGGTGTTCTACCAGCACCCTAACCTGATGCGAGTGCTGGGTATGCATGAGACCGTCATGGAGGTCATGGTCAACGTGCTGGGGGGAGGCAAATCCCAGGTACCCCTTAGCTCATCTTTGCTCTTCTCTTCTCTTCTCTTCTCTTCTCTTCTCTTCTCTTCTCTTCTCTTCTCCTCTCTTTTCTTATCTTCTCTATTCTCCTCTTTTCTCTTCTCTCCTCTCCCCTCCTTCTCTCCTCTTCTCTCCTCTTCTCTTTTCTTGTCTCTCTCTACTATTCTAGTTTGTTTGGATTTTGTTTGGCCTGGATGACATTCTCATACCCCTTTGTGTCTGTGTTGTGTCAGTTCTTCATCCATTTGTGTCGTCTGGTGTGCCATAACAGCATCCACTTCCCCCTCTTGAGTCCTGACCTTACCTTCCCCCTTGAGTTACTACACAGGCACCAGGGCCGGTCTACTTGGCATGAACACACTCTGGCTGGAGGTTATATGAGAGCTTATACTTCACTGCACTTTAAAGGCTCAGTGTGTAAGGCTGCTGCGAGTGCAGGTGTACACATTGCGGAGATCAAGCCAAGGCCCAGAGAAGACTGCGTCTTTGTGTGCAAGGCTAGCGTTACTGTGTGTGTTCATGTGAAGAGATCAGGCCAAGGCGCAATGAAGACTGCGCTTCTGTGGTTCCGTTTGTAGGGTGACTGTGAGTGTAAGTGGGTACATGTGGAGCCATCAGGGCAGTGAAGACTGCACACTGTGCCTTTTCATTTGAAATTGAATGGACTAAACCTGTGGCTCGTTGCGTAATTAACGCAGGTCACTGCCCTATAACCATAACTTGCCGTTTCCACAACTGATCGGAATTGATCACGGGCGTAATTGAATGGAATCATGGATCCGCTGACCGACATTAAAAGGCATCAAAAGTTTTGCGATCAGGAAATAGATATACATGGTAATGAAATATCATGGAGCAGAGAGATAATACAGGGCAGTAATTCTACACCACTCACGACTCAGACTATTTGCGCTGGTGTATCAAACAGACTAAATAGTGTAGCAGGAATCGACACATAGGGAAGAGGATGAAGTGAAAAAGTGATGGAAAGACATAAAAGAGAAACAAAATGTTTCTTTTAACATGGCGCAAATGAGCAAATCTGGTGCTGGGAATACTGCTTACATTTTTTCTGTGAAGTTTTTCTTATTCACACATCTAACGCTTAATCTGGAGTACACCTGCTTTTAAAAGGCGGACGGTTTTCACCTGTGTCTGTGTTCCTATTCTGTGAAACAGTCGTGCTGTCCCCTGCAGTGTCCATACATACGACGGAATATGTCTGTCAGAATATCAGTCACTCCTTGCTGTTCTCCTCCCATAAGTTTGCCCCAAACTCCCACTTTTACCACGGTCCTCCCACTAAGGCCTATGCAGAAGTCAGAAGAGCACAACATGTCATTCTGTGCTCCTGCAGCAGGCAGAATGCGGTTTTATCCATGTGTGGTCAGTTCTACAGTTCATACTATGCCATGTTTTTAGGCGCACGTTGCAACGAAATGTTGCGCAAGACGGCCACTAACGTGTTAGTACATCTGGCCCTCAGTGTGTGAGGCTACTGTGAGTGTGTTCAGGTGCCGTGGGCCAGGCCAGGCCCGGAGCCCAGTACGGAACCATGTGGGGCTAGGTCCTAATTGGACTGGCTGGGCCTGTGGGCAGCTGTGGGCAGGAGTGGCATTAGGCTGTAATTAGAGAGTTGTGCTGAAATGCCACTGGTGAAGGTTAATGATATAAATAAGCAGACAGCCATGCAGGTGGCTGGAATCTCCA
>NC_045165.1:16298761-16328761 GCF_900700415.2 Clupea harengus
ACATGTTTCACTGTGATTCCACAAAGTCTTTCCTTTACACTCCACATACTGTAATCAGATACTAAAGATAAAGATAAATATATGATCAAATTAAGTGTATAATCCATTTTTAGGGATAATCCTTATGTTTGGGTTGAAATTTTTTTCATCTAATCTGATTTCTATTTGGAGTTTGCAATCAACATCTTTACAGTTGACTTGATTGACCAAAATTGATTAATTACACCCAGAGTTTTTTTTGTCATTATTGAAATCAGGTGATAAATAATCAGGTGATTGTCTGTACCACAGCTCATTAACAAAGGCAAAGGGGAAGCGCTGAGGATCCGTGCCATCCTTCGATCCCTGGTGCCCACTGAAGACCTGGTTGGCATCATCAGCATACCCCTGAAGATGTCCGTCGGCAACAAAGGTTGGTTGGAAGCCGACTTGGTTCTGTGTCATCCATGCCCACACATAGTGCCTGTGAAGTCTAATTCATGTCAAACATTGACGCTGTAAACTGAAGAATATATAATGGGCCCAGGTGGTCTTTATGTAGTAGGCTATATTACTGCAGTATATGAGTCAGCCCAAAAACCTGCATGTCCGTAGTACTCAGATGATTATACTATGGCTATAAATTAACTCTAGTAAACTTTAGTCAACAGTTACTTACTGCAGATCTCCAAGAGTTCCGGGATTATACTATGGCTATAAGTTAACTCTAGTCAACAGTTACTTACAGCAGATCTCCAGGAGTTCCAGGATTATACTATGGCTATAAGTTAACTCTAGTCAACAGTTACTTACTGCAGATCTCCAAGAGTTCCAGGATTATACTATGGCTATAAGTTAACTCTAGTCAACAGTTACTTACAGCAGATCTCCAGGAGTTTGATTATGTAAATCAGGTATATTATACTATAAGTTAACTATAATTAACAGTAAAGGTATTGTTTTTCCCAAAGGCATTGTTGTGCCACGACCTTGGTAGCTGAAAGAGCGCGAGCGTTTGGGAACTGTATCCCTGGCTGGCGGTGCAGGTCTCTGGAGTGCGCAGCCTGTTGGTGCAG
Organism: Clupea harengus; assembly: GCF_900700415.2. Classification (NCBI taxonomy): domain Eukaryota; kingdom Metazoa; phylum Chordata; class Actinopteri; order Clupeiformes; family Clupeidae; genus Clupea; species Clupea harengus. Next base: position 16,299,817 of record NC_045165.1, read on the forward strand.
TGCTGTTAGCTGTTGGGGTCCGCTCCGCTCTGCTGCAGTGCTCACACTCTGCAACACTCCATCTGCGCTCGGCTTTTTCCTTCACCATAGTGACACCGCCGACGCTCGTAAACCTGGGTCATATCTGCAGCGTCCACACGGCCTGTCTGCGGCACCTTAAGAACACGCTTGGCTGAGGTGTAGATCCCTGTAAATCCTGCTTTTAAAGAGATCACGCTAGCTGTGCCGGGCTGTAGCTCTGTGGCGCTACTGTGTGTGCTGTGCGAGACTCTGGTCTGTCAGGCAGCCAGGACCAGCAGCACCGAGCCGGGCCTCATCAGCAGACCAGTGCTGGAGCTGAGCTGGGCCACATGCAGGGGGTACACAGGAGCTCTTACAGCAGAGGAGAAGCAGGGAGAGAGAGAGAGAGAGAGAAAGAGAGAGAGAGAGAGAGAGACAGAGAGGGAGGGATGGCGAGAGGGGGAGAGGGAAAAGAGGGGAGGGAGAATGACAGAGAGGAGGTGAACAAGCTGTAACTGTTTAGGAATGCCTAGATATCACTATCTGAAGGCTTTTGTCCTTAAAGTCAATGCCCTTCTCCTGTCTTTCATTCCTTTTCTTGCTATCTATCTATCTATCTATATATCTATCTTTATATCTATCTATCTATCTATATATATATATATATCTTTATATCTATCTATCTATATATCTCTTACTTCTCTCTCCTTCTCTCTTCGGTCTGTGTCAGATGGCACTGTGACAGAGCCGGACATGGCGGCCAGTTTCTGTCCAGACCACAAGGCACCAATGGTTCTGTTCCTGGACCGTGTGTACGGCATCGAAGACCAGGCCTTCCTGCTGCACCTGCTGGAGGTGGGCTTCCTGCCGGACCTGCGTGCCTCCGCATCGCTCGACACGGTGAGACTCTCAGTGCAGTCCAGCAGACACGCACACACACAAACATTCACACACACACTCACACATGCACACACACACACACACACACACACATACACACACACACTCACACATACACACACACACACTCACACACACACACACACACACACAAACACACACACACACACACACACACACACACTCACACTCACACTCACACATACACACACACACACACTCACACACACACACACACACACACACTCACACATACACACACACACTCACACATACACACACACACACACACTCACACACACACTCACACGCACACTCTCTCTCACACACACACAGACACACACTCACACATACACACACACACACACACACACACACACACACACACACACAGGCATACAGATGGTCACATGCACCAGCACAGACACACACACACAAGCACATGCACATGCACATAAACACATTTTCACACACAAACACACATTATACACCGACAGAGACACAGACATAAACACACTGCACTGAGATGTGCACACACTGGCAGGCTGACACATCCAAACATCCACAGAAAAACACACCAACAAAAACACGTAAAGCACACACACACTCAGTCACATGCACACACAAACACACACACACACACACACACACACACACACACACACACACACACACACACACATGGCAGCAGATGTACAGACAAAATAAATTGAAATGGTCACCACAGAAATGTCTACAGTGATGGATAGGGATGGATGGGTGGGGCGACAGTGGTACAGGAGGTAGATAAGTCGTTTAGTAATCAGAAGGTTGCTAGTTCGATTCCCTGTCGAAGTGTCCTTGAGCAAGACACTGAACCCCTAATTGCTCCTGATGTGCAGTGTGCCATCAGTGTAAATGTAAAATGTAAAATGTGTATACATTGTAAGTCGCACATATGTAAGTCGCTTTGGATAAAAGCGTCTGCTAAATGACTAAATGTAAATGTAAATGTAAATGGATAGCATAAGCCACTACCTGGCTAGAGCAGGAGATGAGCTACGGTTCCCCTCTCCTCCTTCATCTGCATTCCACATCACTCACTTCTTCCCTCCTTTCTCACGTCCCCCTCGGCTTCCTCACGGCCTGATTACTTCAGATGTCCAATCCAAGTGTAATTACTGTGCAGTGCACACAACTGACCTGTGCACCACCTCAGTGCAGCGAAACAACAGCTGCCACAGAAAAGCTACAAAAAAAACCCAAACTAAGGATGGTGATCCCTCTGTGACTCGCCAGAGGAGGAGGAGAATAATTACACTGCAATGGTGCGAGATGCTAGGATATGCAATAGACATGACTACTAAACCAGAAAATTGTGCTCCACAAAAACCAAAACAAAAGCCAAAGCATCAAAGAAACAAACACAGTGTGAAAGCAGTCACCCACCCGCAGGTAATTTCCCCATCAAAACCCTGAATGTCACCCTGTGTGTTTCTATGGGCTGGGGTTTAGACTGCAGTTTGTGTTTTCTGTGTTTTCCATCTGTGGGAGAGACTCTGTGCTGACAAACAGAGTGGGTTTGGAATCAGACTGATTCAGACCTCTATTGACTTAGAGGGTGACTCAGTCCTCACAGTAATCTCCTGGAGAACTCTATTATATAGTCTGCCTTGTTGTTGTTCTTCTTGTTAGAAAGCTATTTTAGGGGAGGGTTACCTGGGTGATTCCCTTTGACAAGTCTGACATGCTGAGTGTTTCTTGTGCCTTTCCTCTGCTTGTTTTTCATACAGTTTTTTCTTTCTTTCTTTTCTTTTTTGACTTGGGCATCGGCGTGCAGCATCAGTGCTCAGTGTTAATGCGGAGGGCTAAGAATAGGCCTTAATCCCACCGCTGCCACCATGTTCCCAGGCAGACGCTCCGCTCCGCGCTGTGCCCTGCCTCGCTGTGCCGCTCTTTGATCCGGCGGCGGCGACGAGCGTGAGGGGATCATGTACTGAGGCCCTAATCCAGCAGTTAGCGCAGAGAAAGTTGGACGGATTCGCGTGAAATAGGAGACGGGGCGCAGGGGCAATCTCCGAGCCGTCACGGCTTTAGGAGATGATCTCAGGCAAAAGGAGTGCCTGTGTGTGTGTGTGTGTGTGTTTGAATGTGTGTGTGTGTTTGAATGTGTGTGTGTGTGAGAGAGAGAGTATGTATGCATGTGCCCGTGCAAGTGTGTGTGTGTGTGTGTGTGTGTGTGTGTGTGTGTGTGTGTGTAGTTGGGTCTCTGTGTTTCTGTATGTACACAAATGCTGACATGAATGAGTTGGCAGGAGTGTCAGGACTATCTCTTTCATTTGCCAGTGATCTTCCTGAAGCCCTTGACCTCTGGACTCAGTTTACACTGGTGGCTTTGTAAAGATCTAAAGATTCTAAACACGACTTACTGCTGTCTCACTAACACCACCATGGCTTGCCAACGCTAACCGCTAACTCAATGTTAAGTCCACCCAATCAATGCCTCCCATTGCCAAATTAGCAGGGGAACTTTGCCCTTTCTACCAGAGCCTCCCTCCATACACCACACCCCCCTGCTCAGTACGCATGGATGATGTCACACGCAGGCATCTCACACACTCAGAGACCTTAAACATGTGTACACTCTCCCACTGTAAATATGGCTGCTACTCAGGGTATTGTGGTTGCCTCAGGAGTGTGGTATTGTGCAGATACTTGAGAGATTGGTGAATATGAATCAGCTCAACAGAAACAAAATGACAGTGTCCTCTCTGCGTTTCCATGGTGACAGCATGCGTCCTGACATATCTGTGTGCCTATGTCTAACTATGTTTTTTTGTGTGTGTGTCTTTTTATGTGTGTGTGTGTATGTGGATATTTGTATGTATGCATTTCTGTGTGTGTTTGCGTGTGTATGCTTGTATGCCTGTATTTTTGTATGTATGTATGTATGTGTGTGTGTGTATGTACATTTGTATGTATGTGTGCGTGTATGTGTGTGTATGTACATTTGTATGTGTGTGTGTGTGTGGTGTGTGTGTGTGTGTGTGTGTGTGTGTGTTTACCTGTCTGTATGTGTGTGTATGTGTATGTATGTGTGTGTGTATGTGTCTGCATACCTGTCTGTCTGTGTATGTGTGTCTGTGTGTGTGTGTAGGACACCCTGCGCACTACTGAGACGGCCCTGGCCATGAACCGCTACATCGGCTCCGCCATGCTGCCGCTGCTGACCCGCTGTGCTCCCCACTTCGCCGGCACTGAGCACCACGCCACCCTCATCGACTCCACCCTGCACACCATCTACCGGCTGTCCAAGGGACGCTCACTCACCAAGGCCCAGAGGGACGCCATCGAGGAGTGCCTGCTTGCCATCTGCAAGTGAGTGAGACACACACACACACACACACACACACACACACACACACTCTCACTCATAGTTTACTGGCCATCTGCCAGTAAGTGAGCCACTGTTGTACAGAGGAAAAGACTGATATAGTTGTTGTCCAGGCTCATGTGTTGCTGTTGGTATATACTTGGCCAGTGTGTGGAAGTGATACAGTCCCTGAGGTCTGTGCTCGCTCAGTGTAGAGTTGACTGTACTTACTGTAAGCAAACACATACACATTGGGATCAGTATAGATCATTTCATTGATGTCTATTTCTTTTAGGTGCAACGATAAAAATAGTTAATCTGATATGAGACTTTCGGATGTGTGTATGTGTTTGTCCTGTCTGGGTCATTGGTGTGTGTGTGTGTGTGTGTGTGTGTGTGTGTGTGTGTGTGTGTGTGTGTGTGTGTGTGCGCAGATACCTGAGGCCTTCCATGCTGCAGCAGCTGCTGAGGCGTCTGGTGTTTGATGTGCCACTGCTGACGGAGTACTGCAAGATGCCTCTCAAGGTGAGGTGGCTTTCAACACACACACACACACACAATTCACAAAACCCAGGTTTTAATGTCACTGAAGCTGCTGTCAGTCTCTTAAAGCTTAGTGCCTCTCTAAGTAGTGTATGTCATGAATTGATATTGTGTTCCCCTGACGCTCTACCTGTCTACCTATTGTGTATCGCCCTTTGTAGAGTCAACTTCAAACTTTTATGTATTTTTTAAGTGTTTATACCCCACCTGCAGAGCCGCCATTTTTCCTCCTCGTTGGCCCTTTCCCACCTCTCTGTCTGTGGCCCACTCCCTCCAGTATGAGTGCATACACATGTTCCATATGGGTATTCTAGCTCCAGGTTTTTAAGTCTCTTTTCCCCTCACTACCTCTACTACAAAAGCCCCCACCCAACACTCTGGGCTTTAGGCCTAAACTGTCTTTATGCAGCTCAAACTGTAACCCCTGCTCTTCTCCAACAGACAGCAACCCCCCCAGCAGATGCCCCTGCCATGTCTATTACTGGTCTATGCTACTGTAATCCACCTGAAGCCATAACTCCCTCCCCCCACCTTGCATCTCTGTTATCGTTGATTACTGTCTGGGGTGCTGGTGGTGTCTTGCCCCTGTAGGGCCGGCTGCATGTTGTTTCTCAGGCTTGGGCCGTTTGTCCTCATTTGTCCCCTGCCTTTATGCCTCTCTAATGACGCTGCGTGTTTGAGGCGGGCGCTGACAGCCCTGCTGTTTTATATGGGAGCGGTCAAGCTTGGGTGGAGCCGTGGAGGAACTTAATTAACTGCGTGTGTGTGTGTGTGTGTATCGCACGCCCAGACCTGGGTGCTGCGTGGCGTTCGGGAGGAGGGGGAAAAAAGATTCCAGTGTGTAGAAAGTAATGATGAGTGACTCCAAGGGAACAGGACATAAATACAACCCATGCACGACTGAGGCTGGATTAGACTGACCTCCTGTACTGTGCTCCGCTACATTGGTTTGATTTGTGTGTGTGTTCGTGTGTGTGTGTGTGTGTTTGTTTGTGTGTGTGTGTGAGTGTGTGTGTGTGAGTGTGTGTGTGTGTTTGTGTGTGTGTGTGTGTTTGTTTGTGTGTGTGTGTGAGTGTGTGTGTGTGTGTGTGTGTTTTATGCAACCACCTAGGCATATCCCTTTGGCATCAGGGCCCTCCAGGTGATGTTGTCTCTTAAGAGTTTTCTTATCCAGTTCAGTGTTCCGATATTTCTCCAGACTCGTGTGACCCTGTTTCCTGTTTCAGTATTTCCTTAGACATAGAACACTCTATCCCATTTAAGGTTCTTCTAGAACCTTCTGTCCTTCCTCAGTGCTCTCATAGCCACACTTAGTGCACACAGATCCTTCCGAAACGTTCTACCCTACGTTAATGTTCATTTGCTCTCCTATCTCAGTGCCCATAGTTCCTTCCAGAACTTTCTATCCATACCTCAGTACTCCTCAGAATACCTTGGTGTGTTGACGAGACCACACCTGTTTGTGGGCACATACTTACACAGTAACTCTTCCCATAGTTGCTGACCAATCACTATGAGCAGAACTGGAAGTACTACTGCCTCCCGTCCGGTTCAGGCAACTACGGCTTGGCATCCGGAGAGGAGCTTCTGCTCACCAAGAGGATCTTCTGGGGCATATTCGACTCGCTGTCACAGAAGGTGAGCCAGACAGATCCAGTCATCACAAAGGACCTAGACAACATTAACATTAACTTTAACTATGTTTTAGTATAGTACTGAACTAATAATGACTAAAAGTACTAAGGTGTAACATCTTTATGACTTATCTTTTAAGGGCTGATATTACTTCATTTCATTTGAAATTGTTGATGTTGATTTGAAATAAAAGTAGTCTTGACATCTTCCTAAAGACAGGGAGTATCATGTTCCTGTGTGTTGTATACGTGTACCTGTTTCAGATGTTTAGTTGCATTTCTTTATATATTTAAAGCCTTGAAATTATAAACGAACAAACTGAAAACAACTGAAACAAATATTGGAATCCACAGTAGAAACACTAGCAACAAAGTATGGAATATGTAAACCTATTGGGGAACATTATCTTTCCACTGTTCCCCTCAGAAATACATTTTCATTGTAGTCCTGCAAGCATTTCATGTCATTTTTTGAAGCGGAAAAAACAGCAAACTGCATGTTTAAATGATGCCGCCTGCCTCCTCTCCCCTTTAGTCTTTTTAGCCACATCAACATTAAGGCCCCATTCAAAGCGTCCCTTCCCCTTTAGTCTCTATAGCAGTCATTCTCAAAGTGTGGTCCGCGGACCACTGGTGGTCCGCCAGTGCCCCGTAATGGTCCGCGACGGCCAAAAGTAAATGATTGCGACATTTCTAACATACAACTCAGAACGAAGAGAACACAGTCAGTAGTAGCCAAATCTATTAAAGAGTTGCCTAATCTATTAACAAGGTCATGGATTGGTGGTTTAAGACAGGGACAATGAAAATTAAATTAAATGAGAAAGCCCCTGACACAGACAGTAGGAGAAGGTGCAACGGCGAGATGGTTCAGCCGCAGTTGGCATCATCACGCCGCGGAGCTGCATTCAAACAGCGTTTTTTTCTCCCGCTGCGGAGACAGCAAGATGATAACTATATTCTGTGTTGTGTGACATTAGATCATTTACAAATCTTAATTATGAAAAGTTGACTACTAGGATGCCTATATTAATGCCAGTCGGCTAGCCTTCTGTTGGTAGTGAATTAATGCGGTGGTGTGGTCGGTATGCGCATCGTTGTGTTTATTGGTTGTGTTGTGTGATACATTGGCGTGTCTGAGTGTGTGATGGGAGCATGAGGCTGTGAGCGAACTATAGTTTGTAACATAACCAAGTCACGCATGGAGCAGGGTTCCAGATGCTTTGCCTAGAGCTTGTCATATCTATATAACTAGCCTATCAGTATGTAAAAAAGGAGAGCCCACCCGCGAAAATCATGTGCCGCTAACAATTGTCTGGCGCCAGGTCTGGGTAGGAGGCCTGTTGTTCCGGAGATATACTATTTAGTTAGGTGGTCCGCAAGTTTTTTTTTATTAGCTAAGTGGTCCTTGGTCTGAAAAAGTTTGAGAAACACTGCTCTATAGCAACATCAACATTAGGGCCCCATTCAAAGCTCCCTCATCTCCCCTTTAGTCTCTATAGCAACATCAACATTAAGGCCCCATTCAAAGCTCCTCTCCCCTTTAGTCTGAAGGGACCGGCATAGGTCATAAGAATATGCCATAGTCAATAAGTCAATGATATTATACCTAGTTATAATTGTTACTTTTATTTGGATTTAACTAGCCATGAGTGGACTTTCCTTGGTGAATATACTTTGGGCTGACCTGGGTAGTGAGGTGTGATACTAGACTCTCACCTTCCCCCCAGGTCGAGACAAAGAACCCTGCATGCATGGCCCATTTGAATAGACGGTAACACCCCTTAGATATCAGTGTATTTAACAGACTGTTCCTCAAGGAACAAGTCAGATATACTGAGGTGAAGTTCTGTGAGGGAGGATGGATCCTCAGTCTCTGTCTCACAGTGGTCGGCCGCCATTCTTCAAGAATAAACCTGAATCCTGACTGATCAAACCTAACACTGAATCTTCAATTATAGTCTAAAACTAATTACCATCAAGTCTCTATAGCAACATCAACATTAGGGCCCCATTCAAAGCTCCTCTCCCCTTTAGTCTCTATAGCAACACCAACATTAGGGCCCCATTCAAAGCTCTTCTCCCCTTTAGTCTCTATAGCAACACCAACATTAGGGCCCCATTCTAAGCGTCTCTTCCCCTTTAGTCTCTATAGCAACATCAACATTTGGGCCCCATTCAAAGCTCCCTCCTCTTTAGTCTCTGTAGCCACATCAACATTAGGGCCCCATTCAAAGCTCCCTCTATTCCCATTTAGTCTCTATAGCAACACCAACATTAGGGCCCAATTCACAACTCCTCTCCCCTTTACTCTGTATAGCACATGAACATTAGGGCCTCATTCAAAGCTCAGCGTAACAGCTTTATACAAGCACTAAACCTCACTGTAAACCTGAACAAGTTCAGAGTACTTAAAACTTTTGATGTAACCGATTACATAATAAAATTTGAGTACATATATTATTATTTTTAAGTAAACTCAACTTTAAAATGATACATCGGCTAAACTGATTTATTTTGTTATCATTTTAATAATTTTTAAGTTCACTGAACTTATATTCAAATATTTTTATACTTAAATCTTTTAATCTCTATGTACTAAATTATTTTCACTCAACAACACAAAATAAAGTTAAGTTTTAAGCCTTAAAAATCAAGTTCAGTGCACTTAATATTGGTGAAAGAGTTCAACTTAATTATTCTGAGTAAATAATACTTAATAAGCTTACTTTTTTTAAGTTAACTCTGCTTGATTATTCTGAGTAGGTAATACTTAAATAGCTAACTTTTTTTAAGTGAGCACTACTTATTTTCAATTATTGACCACATATACTGATTTTCTGGTTCTGTTTACAAACTGACTTCAAACTGAAAGTTACTCTACAAGAAACATTCAAATCTATGTAAGACTATTAAAAAGAGTGAGATGAGAAAAACTTAAGAGGTATCACATAATTTATATTTCTTGTAAAACAACTGACAAAATAAAAGATTACATCAAAGCTTTAAAGAACAGCGTTACAAAGTTAACAAGTCAACAACAAATAGTTTATTTCAACAAATATTTTTTTAAGGTGAGTAAGGACGGTTTCAGAGGTTTGTTGTCATCCAGACACATACAAAGGTTCTGTATGAGAAGGTGTGCGTGAGTTTTTTGGGATATTCTAAATTGAAAGCATATGTCAGGCCAAACAACAACATAAATGCCTCAGAAATCCTCTGCACCCAATTCAAAGATGTTCTCGCAGCTGAAGGGGTCGGGACCCGATGTAAGGAGAGCAACAGGAGCATCATCAAAATCTGGCTCCTCTTCCTCCTGCAAAACACCATCAATACAATTACCAGGAGAGTTTCAATGGAAACACTTACAAAAAAAATGGCAATTAATAATACATAGTATCAACTAATATTAAAGTTTCAGTAACAAACCAAATGTGATCACTGTTGTGCAGTTAATCCTAGACATACCTGAAGGACATAAGCCTCAAGGATCACCCGTAGCACCTCTGCTGTCTTGCCAGTCCGTGATGCCTTCTGCTTGTACACAAAAATATCTCCTTTGGTTGACTCCTCTTCTTATATGTCTACATCAAATCGGTTTGTTGTTTATATGCAACACGAATGCTGTCAGGGCAAAAAGAACATTGTAGGTCTTAAGTAACTGAAGTTCTCGACCATTATTGTTAGCTTGCTGCTAACACTTTTATCCATCAGATCCATTAAAACACATAGAAGCTAGCTAGCTGCTAAAAAGTTACATATAACATTAGCATGCTGATATGAATTATATGGTGTTTCTGTAGAACATGAGTTGTTTTCAACATAAACAATTGATTGCTGTTTACTTTGCACATGAACATATTTGGGGGGAAATAACCCACTAACTAGTTATTTAGCTCTTTAGCTTCCTAGCCGCTAGCGCCAACAGTCGTGCAACTGAACTTGCTACTTGACAGCCAAAACCTGATTACTCAATAATAATTACAAAGAGGGAAATTCGCCACTTCTTATCGCAATTTCACTTGCTCCCGCAATTTTGTCGCAAAAACACCTAAAAAACACTGTTTACTTACCAGATAAGGACGCTTAGCAGCAACAGGATTACTAAAATATCTCCTTTGGTTGGGTGACCAGACGTCCTCTTTTACCCGGACATGCGTCCGGCAGAGATAGCAAAATCGTCCGGGATTTTGCCTCGTCGGATATTTGTGTTTCTCTGGGTCCTTCACAAACTAGTTTTACGCCCTTACAAGTTTAGGAAAGAGTATCTCCCTTACGTTCCACCTTCTAGCACAAGCTCTGTCTGTAGCGAGAACTGTCATTGGTCGACCGGCCTCTCACTGTTGCCAGATGCACGATAATTATCCTCCAAAGACGATCATTTTGAGGATTTAATATGATACTTCACCATTTCCAATCTGGCAACACTGAGCACCGTGCCGCTTCCACTAGTTGCATTGTTTACAACAGCACATGACATCTGCATGTGGAAAAGGTGTCAAAATTCCGTCGCGGGGGGAGGGGGCGGGGTCATCTGTATGCTACACACTACCACGCCCCTCCCCACGACGAAGTGTCCTCTTTTTCACAAACTCAAATATGGTCACCCTACGAAGTTGGTCGACTCCTCTTCTACAGGAGGAACATGCTTATAGAAGTCTAACTGATACTATACAATTATTAAGTCTGCTGTCTCTGTCTCTCATCACAAGATCTCTGATTCTGTTCTGAACACGTCCTGCAACGACGTTGATGACGTCAGACGTCACGTTTGAATTAAACTGAAAAAATATGAGTTATCAGGCAATGTTTACTCAAATACATTCCAATACAATTAAAACGTCTTCAGTTGCTCAGAAAACTGATACATTTAAAGTTGGGTCAACTAAATACCAGGTTTTAAGTACTGAATACATAATGTTAATAAGTTAGTAGAACTGTTTGGGTTTACAGTGCTGTGCTTGTCTCCAACTCCCTCCACATCCTGCGCTTATCTTGATTGAAGTCATTGATTTTCTCCTTTTTTTTCTTTGTCAGTGCTATGGCTTCCATTTTGAAGTGAAATGCCTTGACGCAGCACATCCTGGGGGCGAACGTTAAAAAGCGTGCAAGAGACAGGGCAGGCCAGGGGAGGGGGGGTGGTGGGCATGGAGTCTGCATTGGTGAGGGTGGGCTGGGGACCGCAGACATCAATATTTGAACAGGCCATTGATTTGAGCAGTGCTGGGCTGGCGTGGTAGTGCATTAAGAGCAATAGCTCACGCTTCAGCAGACGCACAGCAGGGCTTTCAGTGCAGAGGGGGGGAAATCACCTGGGAGGGAGCTGGGTGGTTGGACCCCCTGCTGATGCTGCCATGTCTTAGCTCGCTACTTCTCACCATCTTTCTCTCTCTCTCTCTCTCTCTCTCTCTCTCTCTCTCTCTCTCTCTCATCTCTCTCTCATCCCTCTCTCCCTCTCTCTCTCCTCTCTCTCTCATCTCTCTCACTCTCTCTCATCTCTCTCTCCTCTCTCTCTCATCTCTCTCCCTCTCTCTCCCCTCTCTCTTTCATCTCTCTCTCCCTCATCTCTCTCTCCTCTCTCTCTCATCTCTTTCCCTCATGAACGCTAAAACACAAACTTACATAATGAAAGGTATTGTAGAAGTATGACCAGGAGCTGTTTAAGATGGCCATGCCCTGCCTTAGGCTATGTCCACACAGAGCCTGAATTCGGAAACATTTTTGGATCTGGTACCGTCCACACGGAGCCCTGTCAAGAAAAATTTGCGTCCACACGGAAAAGCTGGAGCAGAGTGGAGTGGTTGAACCCACTGTAAAGACGTCATGGAGCATGCGCATAAAGTGACAGAAGACAGAAGTCGAGATCCAACTAGCAATCTTCCGATTGCTGAACGACTTCTCTACCACCTGAAATCACTGTTACCACATCACTCAAACAGGACTAGTTAAAATCATGCACTTCGCCATAACCCTCGTTTGTGTTAAGTTACCAGTTCAGGCTGAGGTTGCAAGGCTTTCACGTGGGGGCAATTGCGTCAAAGTGTGCGGATCGCGCGTCCACACGAACACGGATTTACTAGCGGGTTCGAATCTACCCACTCTGGAGACCGGATTCAAAAGGTTGCGGATTCAGTCACCCAATCCGCCGGGTTCGTGTGGACGCGAGGCCGATCCTCCAACATTTCTTTCCGAATTCAGGCAATCCAGGCTCCGTGTGGACGAGCCCTCAGTGCCATCGCTGTAATACTAACACATAAACATATATCATGAAAGATACTCTATTTACATCAAACGTCTCTTCCCTCTATAGAAGTATGACCAGGACCTGTTTAAGATGGCAATGCCCTGCCTCAGTGCCATCGCTGTAGTACTAAAACATAAACATATATCATGAAAGATACTCTATTTACATCAAACGTCTCTTCCCTCTATAGAAGTATGACCAGGACCTGTTTAAGATGGCAATGCCCTGCCTCAGTGCCATCTCGGGGGCTCTGCCTCCAGACTACGTGGACTCCTCCCTCAGCAGCACCAGCCTGGAGAAGCCCACCTCTGTGGACCCGCAGGGCAACTTCGACCCCAAACCCATCAGCACTGCAAAGTACGTGTGGAGGAGTGGAGGAAAGAGTGGAGAGAGAGAGAGAGAAGAACATGCAGATAGAGAAGAGATAAAGAGAGAGAGGGGGGGACTTAGAGGCAGAGAAAGAGAGAGAGATAGTGAGAGAGAGAGATAGTGAGAGAAAGAGAACCCCATCAAGCATGCCTCTTTCCAAGTTACAATATTGTAAATTATATGTCCAGTCAATCAATATGTAGTAAAAAAAAAAAAATGAAAAACAAACGATTTAAATATGAAAGCAAAAAATTTGAAAATGTTTAGCTTTTCTTGATGAAACCAAGGTAGAAACAAATTGATCCATCCTTGTCAGCGCGTGAAAAGTACAGTGCACTGGTTCTTAATCACCTTCCTCTGCTCTCCCCAGCATCTCTCTTCCAGAAAAATTGGAGTACCTTGCCAACAAATACGCTGAGCATTGTCACGACAAATGGTCTGCTGAGAAGGTAGGTCCACAAAGCAGACAGCACGCTGCCAAATGATTGTCTTTTTAAGAGACTAGGAAATTAACCGGAACATTTTCAGCCAATATTATCCTTACATTTATTATCTCAGTGACCCCCCACACCCATATTCAGCCACTGTAGGTTTACAGTAGAGGGCTGGAGCGCTGTGAGCACCAGTCGGGCCTGGACCCCATTGGCAGCACAGTCCCCGGATCTTCCCTCATCTCTGTCTCTTGGCTGCAGGTTCTGCTTGGGTGGAAGTATGGGGAAGGCATCGATGAGAAGGCCAAGATTCATCATTTACTGAGGACCTACAAAGCCCTCACTGAGAAGGTATGATGCAGGGTGTTGCTAAAGGTTAACGGAAACAGGGCCATATTTATTTTAAGTACACGAGATGACGTAAATATGAATTGAAGGTGTCTGTCTGTCTGTATGTTTGTCAACAAGGCATCAAAAATGCTGATGTGTGTGTGTGTGTGTGAACACTTACAGTAATACGGCAAAAGGATGAGCATATCCTGAATTACCATATAAAGTCTTAATTCAAGTGGTTCAAAACAGATGAATCCATCCTATCCTATGCATTTGGCTTACCACTACAAATAGATGTGTGAGAACTGGCACCGCCAACACCCCCCACCCCGCCATCCCCCACCCCCCATCCTCCTGATGCACACATACACAAACACACACACACACTCACACCCCTCTCGTTAAATGTGCCAATCAGTGTGACTTGTGTGTGCGCCCCAGGAGAAGGAGATCTACCGCTGGGCTGTGCGCGAGTCTCTGAAGAGCATGCTGGCCATGGGCTGGAACATCGACAGGGCCAAGGAGGGGGACACCGCGTCCCAGCAGCGCGAGAGCGAGAAACTACGCAAGATCTCACAGGTCTCACAGGCGCACCCACCCTACTGCCACACACCAAAAACACCTGGGATTGGTCAGGGAGCTGGGCATGCACCAATCCTAGAGTTTTCGTATTAGTTTTGTGAGAGCTTGAAGTACTTTTGCTACTACTTAAGGAGCTAGTCACAAAGAAAATCTCATACAGTACCAAAATAAAATGTACTTAGCAGATATTGTTGATCGAACAGGAATTTACCACAGTTAACATAAAATGCCTGAATGTTCATTTTTGTGGAATAATCTTTAAATATTTCACAGTAGCTATGGCATATATGCTGCATCATCTTTACTGCTTTGCTCACAAATATCTTGCGCTAACAGTCCAACTTGTGTTGTGTCTTCTGTAGGGGAATGGCTTCAACCCAAGCCCTCTGGACATGAGCAACGTTCTTCTCTCCAGAGAACTCCAGGTCAGCACCGAGGCCCGCGGGCCGTAAAAGCACAGATGTTTACGTCCGCCACTGTACTCACAAGCACGGCTCCGCAGCCCTGCGTAAATCACACGCACCATTCATCTGCAGGGAAGCCGGGGTGCCACCGGCCAGAACTTCTCAAAGAAAGTGTGCAGCGTTTGTGTGTGTTTGTGTGTGTGTGTGTGTGTGTGTGTGTGTGTGTGTGTGTGTGTGTGTGTGTGTGTGAGTGTGTGTGTGTGTGTGTGTGTGTGTCCCTTATCTTGCAGATAGCTGCCCTCTCAGGGAGAGTGAGTGTGTTTGTTTGTGTGTGTGAGAGAGAGAGACAGAGGAGTGTTTGTGTGTGTGTGTGTGTCCCTTCTCTTGCAGATAGCTGCCCTCTCAGGGAGAGTGTGTGTGTGTGCGTGTGTTGTGGGAGTATGTGTGTGTCGTGGAAGTGTGTGTGTGATCTGGCTCTGTTGTGTTTCTTATTGCAGGGTATGGTGGAGGTGGTGGCTGAAAACTACCACAATATCTGGGCCAAGAAGAAGAAGAGCGATCTAGGAAGCAGAGGTGAGTTTGGGTGGAGAGAGACAGACAGACAGACAGATGGACAGACAGTAAGGAGAGAGAGCGAGAGAGAGAGAGAGAGAGAGAGAGAGAGAGAGAGAGAGAGCGAGAAGGAATGAGTAGATGTGTCCACACACAGAGTGACAAAAAAGCATGCAAGTCTGTCAGGACAGAAAGATAGACACGGCAAGGAGCAGATGAAGCAAACTAACAACAAAAGCAAGCAGGTAAACAGACAGGGAGACATGTGGTGATAAGCAGAGACAGAGATGAAGGGAGTCTGCCAGACACACACACACACACACACACACACACACACACAGAGAAGTGTCCATGTCTCGCATCCTCTGAGAGACAACAGAGAGAGGCAGAGATAGAGGGAGCCAGACATACAGACAGACAGGCAAACAGACAGACCGGCAGACACACAGGCAAAAAGACAGACAGGCAGACACACAGACAAACAGACAGACACACAGGCAAACAGACAGACAGACGGATGGACGGACGGACGGACAGACACCCAGAGAGACGTTTCCATGTGTTCCCTGAGAGACTGCTCAGGAGGGATACAGAGACAGCTGAGCCAAAGAAGTCTCCTCAGACAGAATGAACCGGTCATGAACCGTGGAAACGCTCCATAACGCCATCTGCTCCCCGCAAGCCCTCAGTGAACCTCACATACACATGCGCATGTGCAAACACACACACACATGCACAGAAAGAGGTACACATGCAAGCGCATGTAGGCACACATGCACGCGTGCACACACACACACACACACACACACACACACACACACACACACATGCAAACACATACAAGTCACACACAGATTCACTCACTCACTCAGATTCACTGGCACATACACACACACACACACACACATACACACACATACACACACACACACACACACACACAGATTCACTCACTCACTCAGATTCACTGGCACATACACACACACACACACACACACACACACACAGACAGACTCACGCAGGCAAAGAGACAGAGAGTGAGACATGGAGACTGAGATTGAGACAGTGAATGAGAAAGATTGAGAAAGAGACAAGAAGAGAAGGTAAAATAAAGAGACGAAGAAGAGGAATGAAATTAGCCTTAACCCACCCACATAATTATTGAGTGCAGATTTTTGGCTGATAAGATTATCGCTGTGCCTTATGCCATTTTAAGTAATTACACACAAGCTATGACACAGCTGTAACCTGAATCATATTCATTCAGCACCGGCAGTAAATTCATTTCTGTCATTTTTATACATTTTGTAGATGCCTGGGTCCCTGCAGAGAATGCATAATGCCATTAGGCTCTAATTAGTGTGTGTATGTGTGTGTGTTTTGTGTTTGTATGTGTGTGTGTGTGTGTGTGTGTACCCGTCTAATGTGTTTTTAGGTGGGGGAACACACCCTCTGCTGGTGCCTTACGATACTCTCACAGCGAAGGAGAAGGCCAAAGACAGAGAGAAAGCCCAGGACCTGTTCCGCTTCCTGCAGATCAGTAGCTACACCATCACCAGGTGTGTGTGTCTGTGTCTGTGTCTGTGTGTGAGCGGCTGTGTCTGTGTTTGTGTATATGTCTGTTAGTGTGTGTGTGTCAGTTTAATCAAGTCAGGAAAGGGGGGGTTGGATGTATTTTGTGGATTTTTTATAGTATACCTGCCATGCTGTCTGTCCACCTATGCATCTGTCTATCTGTCTGTGTCTGTGTGTCTCTCTGTCTGTGTGTCTGTCTGTCTCTCTGTCTGTGTGTCTGTCTGTCTCTCTGTCCTCTGTCTCTCTGACTGAATGTCTCTCATCTCCCCAGGGGCTTTAAGGACATGGAGCAGGACAGCTCCTCTATGGAAAAGAGGTTTGCCTACAAGTTTCTCAAGAAGCTGCTCAAGTATGTGGATTCTGCACAGGAGTTCATCGCTCACCTCGGTACGATGATTCATCTGTCTATCATACAGCACTCAGTCAGTCCACTGGCCTTAGCGTGTTCCCCTTGACGTGTTCTTCTTGACGTGTTCCCCTTGACTTAAAGGGGTAGTCTCTACATATGCACTTTGTTCCCAGTTAACCCTTGCCTTTCATGTCTTGTGGTATATTTCAGAGGCAATGGCAATGAGTGGGAAGATAGACAGATCGCCTCATGAGCAAGAAATCAAGTTTTTTGCCAAGGTACCGTAAGAGCCGCATCCAGATGGGGAAATCCATTCTCCTGAAGGCGATTGAAATCTGAATTATTCATTTTCAGCTTCTCTTTTACTTTTATCTTAAAGAGATATTTCTGCATTTGAAGTTCTTGTGTGTGTGTGTGTGTGTGTGTGTGTGTGTGTGTACGCTCTTGTGTGTGTGTGTGTGTGTGTGTGTGTGTGTGTGTGTGTACGCTCTTGTGTATGTGTGTGCGTTCTTGTGTGTGTGTACATGTGTGTGTGTGTGTATGTGTGTACGTTCTTGTGTGTGTGTGTACACGTGTGTGTGTGTGTGTGTACGCTCTTGTGTGTATATCTCCTGTCTCATGTGTATCTCCCTCTTCTGTCTCCTGCAGGTCCTTCTCCCCCTCATTGACCAGTACTTTAAGAACCACTGCTTCTACTTCCTCTCCTCTCCCAGTAAGAACCTCAGCAGCAGTGGCTACGCATCCAACAAGGAGAAGGAGATGGTCACCAGGTGCCTGCTGCATTTCACCTCCTTATTATTCACATTGACACCATGGAATGTTTCAGTTGAAGATTCAAATTCTGAAATGATTTTACATTGTAATACTGTAATAATAATAGATTCAATAGAATAGAATAGTGGTTCTCTTTTAAATATATTGGACTGACTGTAGCCACAGAAATGTTCTATCATCTGTAGAATCTGGCTCACGTGTGCAGCATGAAGGACACACAGCAAAAGATCCCATATGAACTGTGAAAATGCTAATGCTAATTGCTAATGACCTTTGAGAAACTGAGGAAATCGACAGTCCAGATGCTGATCATCTGCTGTGATCGACAGCCGAGTAATTTCGGCAGTAATCCAGCATCTGAGTTTTTTTTTTCTTCTTCTTCTTCATTCGTTGCTGTTCCATCTTTTAATGTCCCTTCATCTATGCTACCTCTTCCTCTCCTTACACCTCTGCCCTTTTTCAGCCTGTTCTGTAAACTGGCAGCTCTTGTCAGACACAGGATCTCTCTCTTTGGTAAGAACTCTTCAGGCTCTCCTCTCCCTCTCTTTTGCTCTACTAAGTGTGTTGTGAAGCTTTGGGCTACTTTGGTTGTTTGTTGGTTTGAAGCATCTCATTCTGCTTGTTTGGTTCTTTGTGTCTTCAGGAAGTGATGCGGCCACCATGGTTAGCTGTTTGCACATCCTGGCTCACACACTGGATACCAGGTACAGTACTGGCTAAGACTGACTATGGTCAGTGGGACAGAAACTGCATTATGCTTCCTTCTTGTGTAGCAAAACACTAATAAGACACTTATAGTTGCTGCAGTGCAGTGGTGTCTCAAGCAGTGGTATCTGTGGAAGAGATTTCCTTAACTCTACGATGCATTTCTGTATTTATAAATTAATCGTAAAGCGTAATTATCTGGATGAGGTGCTTAAGACCCTGGCTTGAAGTACTTGAGAAGAAAGGGTTTAGACATGTGTTTGAATTCGTTATTACCAACACTTACTCATGTACAGATCCTAAAACAAATGTTTTCATTTCAAAGTTGAGAGAAATTCGAAGAACTGAAGAAGCGGAAGATTTAGCCCCCCTCCCAGTCTTCTTTGATCATAATAATGGACATCCAAATGATTCTCTAACAGTGGGGATTATGTAATCAGCATTGCCTTTGCGTTGCCTTTTGTGTTTTTTCTTCTGCGTGTGAAGAGAGCTCCCGCTGGCAAGAACAAAGTTATCGATGCCAACACTCAGTGCTTCCGGAACATGAAGCCCATTAGGACAAATAGCCCGTTTTAGGCACGTGGCTTTGATGTGAGAGGGGTGGGGGGGCGGGCCGCTGTTCTTTGGGGCAGACTGGGAGGCTGTGGGCATAGTCTGGGTTTCTCCTTGTCTGGGCTCATCGGATTAGACACATTCACCGTGTTATACAACACTGTCCTCAGATGACCCTTAGAGCCTTCCGAAGTTACATTTCAACACCTCTCGCTTTCTCTTTCTCTCTCAGTCTCTCTCTCTCTCTCACACACACACACACACACACACACAATTTCCTTCTCTCACACTTTCAATTCAATTCACTTTTATGTATATGGCGCCAATCAACAATTGAAATTGTCTCTTTACAGAGCCCAGAGCCTGAACCCCTAAGGCACTAAGGCTGGCTTCCTCTCGTTCTTCACACTTTTTTCCCCTTGAATCTGTTTGTTTATCCAATTGTCCCTTTTGTGCATGAAACTGTCCTTCCCTCCCTTTCTATACCTTTTCTTTGTCCTCTCTTCCCTCCTTCTTAGAACTGTGATGAAGTCGAGCTCCGAGTTGGTGAAGGCGGGCCTGCGGACGTTCTTCGAGAACGCGGCGGAGGACCTAGAGAAGACGCTGGAGAACCTGAAGCTGGGGAAGTTCACGCACTCGCGCAGCCAGATGAAGGGCGTGTCTCAGAACATCAACTACACCACGGTGGCCCTGCTGCCAATCCTCACCGCCCTGTTCGAGCACATCACTGAGCACCACTTCGGAGTGGACCTGCTGTGTGAGTCGCATGACATGCTACCCACCCCAGAACTCATCTTCAGAACACTGAAGGACTGCAATATCTACCATACCATGCTGTATGAATGAGAAAACCGTAAACCTAAAAGCATGGCCACTGTGTGCACATCACCAAGCAATTCGGTTTGGATCTGCCATCTTAGTACACAGCACCAATTCAATGTGTTGGTACAATAGAAAAGTCCAGAACTGCATTCAAAGATTTATTAAATTATTAAAAGTTATTTTCAACTAAAAAAGACAATGATGAGAGATGCAGCTGCAGTAATGATACTACCACCACAAATCCTTCAAATCCCGAAACTAATGATGAATGACGACTATGAATATGGCCACCGTGGGTTTACTGTAATCTGAGTATAGGTTGCATTTTCTAGATATGTTTGTGTCATTTTCATCCCTGAAGTCAAGCATCCATATTCTCTATAAAGAAATGAATATGAAGAATGTCCTTGTTTTCTGCAGTGGATGACGTCCAGGTTTCCTGTTATCGCATCCTGACCAGCTTATACTCCCTGGGAACTGGCAAGAATATTTATGTTGAGAGGTATTTCAAGCCAGGAATATGGAATGTGGTTAAATGAACTAACAATGGTTATATATGAGTTATTGCTTTAATCTTCTGTTATACAAATAATTATCTCTTTGCCGTATCTGAAATATTTTATGTGTGTACGTGTGTGTGTGTGTGTGTGTGTGTGTGTGTGTGTGTGTGTGTGTGTGTGTTACCCTTCCCCTGCAGACAGCTGCCCGCTCTGGGAGAGTGTTTGGCCACGCTGGCTGGAGCCATGCCTGTGGCCTTCCTGGAGCCTCAGCTGAACACACACAACCCTTGCTCTGTGTTCAACACCAAAACACCCCGAGAGCGAGCCAGTGAGTGGCACTCAATACGTACAATATTTACAGTATTACATTAGGTTCCACGTATTACATAAATATGAACAATGTTACATGTAATTGGGTCCCATGGCAATGAGAGCACAGTACATTGCATTTTATTTATTTATTGCATTTAACGCCATTATAAAGTGTTGCGGAATTTATACAAGCATTATTTTGCCCCTAAGGACTTTGTTGTCCTTTAGGTTTAAATGAAACATGACCTGCATATGAACTTTTAATCCATTATTTACCGTGGGAATTTTCACTCCATGGAGGATGTATCCTTATAGCGTAGTGTGTGATTATTAAATATATGCCACAAAGGGTATGCTTTATTGTAAATAGCCTCAAGCACTAAACGCTTAATGCTTAATTAGGTAATTAGTATGCTGTACCTGCTACATAATTCCATGTTGATACAAGATTTGCTTACATAGCCTAATGAAAGCATGACTTATGCCTGACACTAAGGCGTATGTTTTATACAGCTATACATTTTAAGTCTGGTAGTATGGTGTGCAGTGTATGAAAATAAGACCTGAAAGGGGAAACAGCCAAAGGTGATTTGATTCAAAATCGCAGCGGTAATGTGCTACTTTGAGAACTGCTAATGCAACTACCATACCAATAAGAAATGGCTTGGACTTTGTTCTCAGTCCTGGGCATGCCGGACACCGTGGAGGACATGTGTCCAGAGATCCCGCGTCTGGCTGGCCTGATGAAGGACATCAACGACCTGTCGGAGTCCGGGGCGCGCTACACGGAGATGCCCCACGTCATCGAGGTGGTGCTGCCCATGCTGTGCAACTACCTGTCCTACTGGTGGGAGCGAGGCCCGGAGAACCAGGCCGCCACCAAGGGCGGAGGAGGCTCCATCTGCTGCACCACCGTCACCTCCGAACACCTGAGCGTCATCCTGGGCAACATCCTCAAGATCCTCAACAGCAACCTGGGCATCGACGAGGCCTCCTGGATGAAGAGGATCGCAGGTGAGAGGTCAAACATGACGCTCAAACATGCTGGTGTTACAACTTCCTGTGAGGCCTTTAGGCCTTGCACTGTCAATACCCACACACACGGCCCTCCATAGGTGTGCACACTTAAACTAAATTATATGTTCATGGAAAGGAAAAATCACTGTTATGACAGAGGGCTCAAGTCAAGTGTTCCCTTGGTGGTTTCCAGCTAGTCCATAACTGTGAAAATTACCCTAACATTATAAAGGGCCCAATCTACTGCCATTGTGTAGCCTCCTGTGACGCCTTCAGGCCTTGCACATTCAGTACCCACACACACACCCCTCAACAAGTGTGCACACTTAACCAATAAACACACTTAGCCAGGCCCACACTGCCCATGCACTGACTGCGCATAACAGTGATTTATCATTTCCATGAACACGTAATGACCTGTCATGATCTTTTTTCAACGAGATGCCCTGGATGAAGACGATCCCAGGTGAGGTTGCACACACAAGCATGAGCTGGACCTGGAGGTGTTTGACCCGGCCATATGCATTGTTGGGCTCACTTTCTCAGTTAGGGACATGTTTGATAAATAATACACTTTACCTGAACCCTCCAGCATAACAGCGACATCATTTAGCCATAAACATGTCATAGCTTGTGTGGTATCCTCTTATTATCCTGACCCAGTCTCAAGAGCAGTAGGCGAGGACAACACACCCGCTAGCAGCAGGATAGTCACCTTCACAGTTATGAGTCAAATAAAAGGACTCAGATAACACTACAGCTAGTCAGAAACTACCCGAAGGAGAGTGAGGTGCCCCTTTTCAGCCATAGATGAGGGATTTATTCCACTCAGTACCCAGAGGATTACTTTGAACTCTCCCAATCACAGCATACGTCAGTCTGCCACACTGACACCATAGAGGATAGCGGATGGTGGTGTCTCTGGTGAAATATTGTGATCTGGAAATAGAGGATCCCTCAATGGGAACATTATGAGGTTTTGCAATTAATATGTTTGTGACAGTGCCCTTGCTAAAGTCACATTCACTATTGTTCTCCAAATGATGCTTTTCAAGTATATCCTGTCCTTCTGTATTGTCTCTTGGGCTTGGAAACCTACCCAAACCACCCTATTGCACTACCCTCTCAGTGCAATGTAATACCACGAGAGACAACTGGGGGGTGCTTACACAAAAAACAGACATCTAGGGATCCCGTATGCATGAATAGGCCTACGTGAAGGACAAAACTTTTTCATTAGGCAGTTAGACAAAGCCCATGACACTTTGCATTATTGTTCATCCAGGTGCCATTGTGCAAGAAAGTGTTCAAGGCAATGTTTAAAGGGGACATATATTTGTTTAGTGCTTCTACACATGGATTTGGGTATCTGGTATGCCTACCGACCCAAAAACATTGAAACAAAACAATCCAGTCCGTTTGTTATGGTCTATCTATGTCAGAAAGGATACACTTCAGCGAGCCTGTCACTTTTTCTTCCGCATTACATCACATGTCACCATGTGATGTAATACTACCAAAGTGATGCTAACAACAGCCATAAACATGAAAGACTTCATGAATATTAAAAGAAATGTGAATGACCAGCCTATTACATTATTTATCGTTTTTGTCTCTATCATGGTGAATCATGACTAGCAGAAGTATGATGAATCATGATGCATAGTAACAATACCTGCCTTTCCATTATGAGTGACCCTCCATCTTGTGTTTTGTCAGTGTACGCCCAGCCCATCATCAGCAAAGCACGTGCGGACCTCCTGAAGACCCACTTCCTGCCGACGCTGGAGAAACTGAAGAAGAAGACAGTGAAAGTAGTGACGGAGGAGGAGCTTCTCAAGGCCGACAGCAAGGGCGACACCCAAGAGGCGGAGCTTCTCATCCTGGACGAGTTCGCCGTGCTGTGTCGCGACCTCTATGCCTTCTACCCTATGCTCATACGCTACGTGGACAACAACAGGTAACACAGATGCTATCTGGGATATGGAGTCTGACTGTGTAAAACATACCAATTGTGCAGAAACAGTGCAGAAACATGCAGAAACAGTGCAGAAACGTTCCAGAAACATAGGGGATAGAGGGGATACAGAGGGGATGTGACATAGACACAGAGGGGATATGAAATAGACACTGATGGGATGTGACATAGACACAGAGGGGATGTGACATAGACACAGAAGGGATATGACATAGACACTGAAGGGATGTGACATAGACACAGAGGGGATATGACATAGACACTGATGGGATATGACATAGACACAGAGGGGATGTGACATAGACACTGAGGGGATATGACATAGACACAGAGGGGATGTGACATAGACACTGAGGGGATATGACATAGACACAGAGGGGATATGACAAAGACACAGAGGGGATATGACATAGACACTGATGG
Source organism: Clupea harengus (assembly GCF_900700415.2). Classification (NCBI taxonomy): domain Eukaryota; kingdom Metazoa; phylum Chordata; class Actinopteri; order Clupeiformes; family Clupeidae; genus Clupea; species Clupea harengus. The sequence goes on from NC_045165.1 coordinate 16,324,168, forward strand.
GATATGACATAGACACAGAGGGAATGTGACAAAGACACAGAAGAGAAAACGGGAAAATCAGCTTTGCACATGCACTGCTTGGGCATCCTGCGCTATCTATTAGTCTGTAGACAACAATAAATCTCACATTGCTTTGATGGTAAAGCTGTAGAGCACTGAGAGTGTGAGATGAGCACTAAGAATCTTGTGCTCAGGGCCCCTATGTATGTTCCCAGACACCTTTGCTCTTACACAATATTGATATATGATGATTCTGCATTCTGTACTCTGATTCAGCAAAACATTATTCCCTATGCCAAGAAAGTCAAATTTTCAAGTATCAATGATATTTAAACAGTGTTTGGCTGCAGATATTGAGGGCACATTTGCATTAGAGGAGGCAGTGTCCCCAACAGGGAGATCTTCCCCCCTTTCTCCTCCTCAGGTCCAGATGGCTGAAGGAGCCAGATCTAGACTCCAACGAGCTCTTCAGGATGGTGGCTGAGATCTTCATCCTCTGGTGCAAATCACATGTCAGAGTTTTATTTATCTACCAAAATGTGTGTGTGTGTGTGTCTGAGTATGTATATATGTGTGTGTAGGTGTGTATGTATATGTATATTTGTGTGTGTGTGTGTGTACAGAATCGTATTCTATTATTATAATTTGAACAAAATAATACAAATCCTGTTCTGTTCTGTACATATCCTTTGTCCGATCTGCAGAATTTCAAACGGGAAGAGCAGAACTTTGTGGTGCAGAATGAGATCAACAACCTCTCCTTCCTCACGGGTGACAGCAAAACTAAGATGTCAAAGGTAGGGAGAGGATCTGAGGACATTTGTCCAATTAGAGGACTCATGATAAATCAAGAGTGTCCTGATGAGTCACATCTGGACAGCTGTCCCCTGGGCTGCCTGGCAACGGCCGGGAGAGAAGCCCGAGTGGCCAATAAGGGACCGTGTGAATATGCAAACGTGTTATTAGGGAGCGGAGGTATTTTTGAACGTTTCATGAGAAAGATTATTTCAGAGCATGTTAAGAGTTCTCATTAATCTTTTCTCTCTCGCTCTCTCATTATTTTTAAATTGCTCTCTCAAACATCCCATATTGCTTCTTTATCTCGTCCTATTTCTCTGAATGTCTCCCCCCCCCATTTCTTTTCTTCTGTCTTTACTCTTCCTTTCCTCAGGCTATCGTTGTTGCCTGTAACCTCAGTTTACCTTAATCTAGCCTATCTGTGCTGTGTGTCAGCACTTCACAGACAGGCATTATTACAGCATTGCTCTTTCTGCAGTGGCAGCCAATTCTTTATCTCGTTCTCTCTCGCTCGCTCTTTTGCTCTCTCTCTCTCTCTCTTGCTGTCTTTCTCTGCGTTCCTCTGCATCCTCTACCTCGGGGCAACTCAAGCCCCACACATAAACATGTCCAAGTCCAGTTATTACCTCGATAAAGCATTATATAGCTTTTTTTTCTCTTTGGGTTGAAGTATCAACACACTAAACTTTGCCCCTTCGCCTGGGAAAGGGGCGATCCATCCTATTGTCACCCATGCAGAACTCCCCTCCACTCTCATAGTATTGCAGTTGCATTTAAAACTTCTATTATAAATCTCATAAGAGGGTTTTATTTTTTAGTTTTTTTTCTTTATTTTTGATATTTTATTTATTTATTTTTCAGTTTTTACTGAATAAGCATTCTATACTAAACATACTAACTTTACTAAGAGCTCCAGAGATATATTGTGAAGGTATATTTCTGTTGACTGCATGCATTGAGACGTGTCTGATTTCTGCTCTCTCCCGTTCACAGTCTTTTCTGGGAAAGAAACACAGTGAGAGTGTACGCAGTGTGTGTTTATCATTGACTGTATATGAGTGCTGTTGGGTGGCAGTGAGCGTGCAGGTATTGTGTGTGTGTGTGTGTGTGTGTGTGTGTGTGTGTGTGTTTGTGGACAGTGAGTGTTTACATGTTTGTTTGTGGTCTGTAACTGCAAAAGCTTAAGGTGCAGTGTTTAGCTGAGCAGGTCACGTTGTGAACACACTTTAACAAGCAGTGCTGAGATGGGAGCTCTTAGTTATTTGAGAAAACCATACTGCTGCAGAACTTATATGTGATAATATGTCACAGACTTCTAAGGCATGACGTATATTGTTAAAAATGTTGTTGAGAATCTTTTTGGAGTCCTCATGGATAAGGCAAGAGATGTGTTTGATTTGTTAACTGGAGTAATAAGTCCTCTTGTGTTCCATCAATAGTCTATGCTGACATACAGTTGCATGTTACCACAGATAGGTAAAACGAATTACATTATTTAGTAGTGCATCAGCCATCAACCTTTCTCATAGAGTATTACTTTGTTTTCCTGTGGTCTCCCCACAATGCCTTAGGCTGGAGGGGCAGAGCTTAAGCTGTTAAAGGTGTTCAGCTGTCAGGTGGAGATGCTCAGTTGCTAATTGCACCTCAGGCTAGTCTGACAGCCCTGAGTCTAGTTCTGGGATAAGAGGTGTTCAGACTTAAGTGGAGTCTCTCCACTGAATACCAGACTTAGTCCATCACTAGACTTAATCTTCAGTCACTCTCTGGTTATATTGTATGTGTGTGTGTGTGTCTGTGTGCGTATGTGCGTGTCTCTGTGCGTGTGTCTGTCTCAGCACAAAAACCTGTTTCAGCTGTGTTTTGAACAGAATGATATGTTTATAATGTGTATGATCTGTTGAATGGCACTGGTCCCTAAAACGGTGTGTTAGCTTGACATTACCTGTGAATGTGCACCGTCTGATATGTGTATGCTTTTGTTTGAGATGTATGCAAACTAGGTATGCTGTGTGTTTTAACTGTGATTGATGTCTACAAGCCGTGCAGCACCTCTGTGTGAGTTGTGTTCGAGACGTCCTTGAGAAGTCTCTGAGATGTCTTTGAGACATCTTTGCGATGTGTCAGAGACGTGTCTTGGATGTTTCTTCCCCCTTCCTGTGTGTCCATTAGTCAGTTGGTTTGTTTACGGGTGGGAAGAGGGCCTGAGGGTGTATCCTGTGTATCCATAGACACAAATCACCAGCCAATCATGAATAGTCATAAGCCCATCCATCACAATGTTTGTCATGGTAACACCATTTCATCTCCATGGGGATAGAGGGCAGGAGCCATTCCATTGTAGAGTAATGAAAACCACAGTGACTGATCACCAGTCACCTTATATATCTCTGGCGTCTGCTGCAAGTGATGAATCATCGATGTGTGTTGTGGTTAGTTCATGCCTGTTGAAGGCCTGGTTTCTGTATTGGTTTTGAGTCCTGGTCCCTTTGCAGTGTACAAATATATGTAGTGTATGTGTTGGGGCAAAGCCAGCTGCTTCAGTTTGTCTTTCCCACCCCATCTCCTCTCTGTTTTCTGTGTGGTATACTGATGGCTGGCAAACTAAATTGGTGGCCTTCAGGTGGTGTAGCTTTGCTGACTCGAGCGTTTGGCTGTGGTTTGAGAGGTTATTGCCCTCAAGATAGCAGCTCAATAAAATGAAACTGGTTCCACTCTTAAACACTTCAGGAAATGAATGTAGTGGTGACCATTTTCTAAAATGGCCCTGTCATACAGTAAATTTATATTTTGTGAGCTGATGGCATAGATGTCCCTTTCAGTCCTGTAAAGTAACTGAATTGTCCCACTTCAATGATGTCTTATATAAGGCAGTCTTATTGATCTGCAGCTTCGGTGCCACCTCTCTGCCGTCAAAAACGGGACTAACATTCGTGGAGAAACACTTGAAAACCATCCCATTGAATAAGCACCACGCAGTGAAAACCAATCAGTTTGCCCCCGTCACTGTGAGTGTTACCCTCAGATGAGTGTGGTGCAGGAGGGGGCTAACCTTTGACCTTTGACCTCTGACCCTACAGTCGGGGGGACAGGACCAGGAGCGAAAGCACAAGAAGCGGCGGGGCGAGTTCTACTCCATCCAGACCTCGCTCATCGTGGCCGCCCTCAAGAAGATGCTGCCCATCGGCCTCAACATGTGTACGCCCGGCGACCAGGAGCTCATCTCACTGGCCAAGACCAGATACAGCCTGGTGAGTGGGGGAGAGAGGGGCTGTTTGGGGGTTCAGACAGGGCCAAATGTCACTCCCAATTGGCCATGAGAGTGTGTGTGATCATGTACAAAGCCTTGCGTAGAATTCACTCTTAAACATAAAACTGAAACATAGCGTAAGCACGAAGCTGGAAAGCAAATTTGACATATGAAACCGTGCGCACACAACATTCTGTGCACTTTTTTTTTGTAAATCCTGATCAGCGAGAAATTGAATGAGCACCACACTCCACTTATTTATGCTGATGATGCTAATGAATATAAATACGTCTAGGCTACTCTCCATGTTCAGACTGAAACTAAATGGCAAAAGCAAGCAGCAAATCAACCAAAAAGAAAATTTCAGCAGATGCGAGATGGAAGTGATCTCATCTGATGTAAAGGCAAAATAATTAATTTTATTTGGCAATTAGTCATCTGACATTAATAACAAAAAATAAATGTTAGAGTGGCAGACTGTACCAGAGGCTATAGATGCATGCGGTGAAGTCAGAGAACCGCACAAAATAACCCTCAGTCAGTCTGGGA
>NC_045165.1:16333761-16358761 GCF_900700415.2 Clupea harengus
CCTCACTTCCTGTTCCACTGTAACCCTGGTAACCCTGCCTCACTTTCATTCTCCCCTCCTCCTCCTCCCTCCAGGCATCGCTCTATTAATCTCTTCCTTTTGGGCTATCAAAGAATTTGGATAGAGACAGAGACCTACTCCTTTGAGGAGAAACTAGTGCAGGACTTGGCAGTAAGTACTAGCATCCCCTCACCAAGATGTACACGCCCTCTCTCTGTCTTTCAATCTGTCTCTCTCTCTCTCTCTCTCTCTTTATTTCTCTTTCTGTCATTCTGTGTTCTGTGTTCTGTGGATATGATTCGCTCTGCAAGCACAATTCGCCGTCACTCTGGGCGTCCCCGACCACATTCAGTGTTCCCGGTTCTGTGGCAATGTTCCACGTTCCACTTTCCACGCTCCGTGTTCTAGTCCTAGTGCCCACCTCAAAAACATGAGCACGCATGACTTTCCTCTGTGTTGAACTCTGCTGAGAGTCAGGCTTAGGAATGTGCTTGTGGTAAGAGGGCATCCTGGCACGGTGGCCAGAGCCTTACCCCTGAAATTTATGGAAGGTGCGTCTTTCGTAAATTTTGTGTTGTGATGCCATCGTTCTCCGTAAAAGTCATCGCTGCCAAAACCTTGAGAGGGTATCAGTGTCTTCAACAGGTGTAATCTGTAATCTGTTAGAAGAATATGATTGTCTTCTACTGGTTTGATGTAAATGAAGCCATCCGATTTGAAGACAGGTAGATAATGATGGTGTTTGTGTCTATGTCATACAATGTGACATTCTGACGTAGGCTCATGTCATGACCTAAGTATGAATGACCACTCGGTCTCCGACCAGAAATATAGTTATAATATATTTAAATATAATTTTCCTTCAGGCCGATTATTGGGTGAACACATTATGCTTCATTCGTTTGTGTTCGGTAGCCTTAAGCCTTATCAACCCATGCTTAACAGCATCTCCTCAAAACCTGCCCCTCTTATAATAACCCTGTACAAACATACCTGTACTGTACCATGCAGCCATCTCAATGTCATCTGCTTTGGACTGTGTGTATCTGTTTGCCTGCATGCCACATTGTGTTTTGATCCACCTCATGCATCCTCACTTCTCTCCTGTGGAATAACAAAGAACAGAATGTGAAAAAGAAACAAGCAGATCTCTCTGATTGTGAGGTTCATCTTACGCAGTTTATTTTGTCATCTTGCTGTTATTTTCTCATTTAGACTCATAGTATTATGGGTAAGTAGGCTAATGATTGCCGTAATTGTAATATTGTCTATGTATATAAGTAAGTATTGTAAGTACTGTAAGTATCATAGGCTATACTGCAGGCTGCACAGTGCCATAGGCTGTACTTAGGCACTAAATATACATTCATTTCACTGGAATTAACTTCACATCAAGGTCTGTAACAGAGACCTGGTGTCTATATCAATAAATGTGCAGCAGTGTGTGGAGGAGAGTGTGAAGGACCACCTTGGTGTGTGTGTGTAGAAGACGCAGGTGAAATTGGAGGAAGAGGAGGAGGTGGAAGCAGAGAAGCAGCCGGATCCTCTCCATCAGCTCATCCTGCATTTCAGCCATAATGCTCTCACAGAGCGGAGGTACACACACACACACCCACACACATTTACACACAGCCTCTATGAGGTCTATCCCTCTCTCTGTCTGTCCTGTTTTCTCTCTCCTCTCTCTCCTTCACACACACACACACACACACACACACACACACCACATACAAATGCACACATATCACACACACACACACACACACACACACACACACACACACACACACAAAACCCCACACTTTCACACCTCATTCAGAGATATCTATGCTTCCTCTTCCGGATCCCAATCCCACCCACATATATATATTTGCTGCCAATCCGCCAATAGACAGAAGTCCTCCACTTACTTTTGCCAATACACCTGCTCCCGCCCACTCTCACACACTAACACACACACACACACACACACACACACACACACACACACACACACACACACACACACACACACACACACAGACACACACACCCACACACTCTCACACACTAACACACACACACACACACACAGACACACACACCCACACACACACATACAGAGACACAACACTTAACAAACACATATTTCTTTCACTCACACTGATACTTCCTCATTCATCTTCATTCTTATTTCAGTGTCATTAGGTAAACATGAAGGGGCCATAATTATGTGTTATCGTATGTACCTGATAATAATGGACATTTTACAGACTTTTTCCATCTGGGTCCCAACATGCACACACACTCCTACAAACAGACTAACAGAACACATACCTGGAGCCTTGGCACACATTGTGCTTGCTCCATCTGTGGCGAGAGATAGTGTGTGTAGCCTTTGGCAAAGGCTGTGCCACTTCAGGAATCCAAGCAAAACAGCATATAACTATTTGCACATATATTTATTTATCTTTCCTCTAATCTGATATGTGATATTGTTATAGATTGTGTTGTGTTATGCATACTGGTTTCATTCTCATAGATTTTTTTATATAGTCACTGTGGACAGATGCCTTAAACGAAAACTTAACATTTGCTTTTTAATTTCTTTTAATTTCAAGACTGTATGTAACTATGTATGTAACTGTAATATGTATGACATACGTTTTGTATGTTAATCATTTCATGAACGTGTTCTCCCCAGCTCTTTAGAAGAGGATCCTCTCTATATAGCATACTCAGACATGATGGCAAAGGTAAGGAAGAGCAACATGCCAATCCCACCCGCGTGTGCTGTACTTTTAAGATTTATTATTGCACTACCGGCGACACAAAGTGTTTTATAAAATAGTAGTCATTAGTAGAGATAGTAGTAGTGTAGTCAATAGAAGTAATACGTAGTACATAGCAAAAATAAGACAATAGTGCATTTATCATAGGTACATTGAACAAAGACAAAGAAAAGTAATTTTTTGTAGGAATAGTTTAAATTAGCTGTTAGCCATCGCTACCATGCAGCTGTAATGTAGTGCTATAGATGCAGTTGTAGATACAGGATGTGCTTGGTTTGTTGTTTGAATGTATTTGTAAAGTCTTGTCATGTCCTTCCTCGCTGTCCTCAGAGCTGTGCAGAAGATGGAGAAGAGGATGAGGGAGAGGGGAAGACGTTTGAGGTAGAACATTTAACTTGGGTTTTGACTTTGTTTTTTTGTGCTGTAGCCTTTCCATTGAGGTAAGTTTATTTGTGCTTGTGTTTGTGTGTGTGTGTGTGTGTGTGTGTGTGTGTGTGTGTGTGTGTGTGTGTGTGTGTGTGTGTGTGTGTGTGTGTGTGTGTGTGGTAAAATGACAGGAAAAGGAGATGGAGAAACAGAAGACCCTGTATCAGCAGGCCAGACTGCATGATCGAGGGGCCGCTGAGATGGTGCTACAAATGACCAGTGCCAGCAAAGGTAAGGAAAGACACTGATAGGTTAAAATTCACCCTAGTTACCTCAGGACTCCGGAGCTGCATATAAGTATATTTATTAGACAAACAACAATTGCAATCGGGCTCACTCCCAGCACAAGGCTGAAAGTGAAGCCATGATAAACACATCGCACAAGGTTTATATAGACAGAAGTTTAGCGTTCAGCAGAGATAACCACGTGGTGGATTTCTGACGTCCGAGGCAAGGATGGAAGAAGCACAGTTCGACCCTTCTTATCACTTCTGGTCTAAACATGCTCTTGTACATATGCAGACTAAGTGGCACCTAATATTCTAAGTTACACACACACACAGAAAAGCCATTTCATAAGCACATGATTCATACATTCTTAAGTAATTAACAGTGTTTGCAAATTATCTCCATCAGACACACACACACACACACACACACACATACACACACACACACACACACACACACACACACACACACACGCATAAACACACACACACACACACACACACACACACACACACAAACACACACTTGTGCTGACTTCTGGTCTCTTTGTATCTTCAGGTCGATTGGGTCCCATGGTGACGTACACTCTTAAATTAGGCATCTCCATTCTCAACGGTGGCAATATTATCGTCCAGCAGGTACGACACAGTGCTTTAGAGATAAGCACACATCACTTCTGATACTCAGATGGCTCTATAATTGAAGTGTCTCCTTTGTAGAAAATGCTGGATTACCTGAAGGAGAAAAGGGACGTTGGCTTCTTCAAGAGCTTATCAGGGCTTATGCAGTCATGCAGGTAAGACACATCAGGTGTGCCCTACCTCTATCACATGTCATTCATGGGCAACAATGAACTTGAGCCCTGTGTCCTAACATTACCAAACATTACCAAAAACTGTGTTTGTTTTTTGTCCATATAAACAGACACCTGTCAACCAATCAGCAATCAGTGTATTTTCCATCTGGGATATTTTCCTTCTGGGATAATATGTTAATGACATCATGTCATTCTTATAGCAGATAGTTTATGGTATTTACAGTATATTGCATATTCATATTTATATTGTATTCATAGTTAAGGAATTTAGCAGATGCTTTTGGTCCTAAGCGTCAGATAAAAATTGATTAACAGACCGCAGGCCACTTAAAGATGACTGAGGTGAAGTATTATGCATTGTTGTCAGTCAGATGGTGTGTGGCTGAGTGGATAGAGCAAGGCAGTATCGATATTAAGGTCATGGGTTCAGTGTTCAGGGAGTACACACACACATAGTAATGCTCTAGCCGCCCTGTGCCAAGTCACTAGAGATAAAAGCGTATCCTAAGTAAATCAGCATAATGTACTGTATATGCATAAAGAACATACATTTAGTGTACATGTCCAATGTATACATTTAGTTATGGTATGCAGTATTGCATATTGACAGTGCCATAGTGTACTCTGTGTAAATGTCCACATTGCCAACATGTCCACATTAACAACATAATCCACTACTGTAACAATGCTCTGATCCAACTTTACAATCAAGTTAATACATTCCACAGTATATTGTCATTTCCTTTGAATAAAACAGTGCTTCTGTGCTATTCACATCACTTGTCTCTGTCTGTCTGTCTCTCTCTCTCTTCCTTTCTGTCCACATCCAGTGTCCTGGACCTGAATGCCTTTGAGAGGCAAAACAAAGCTGAAGGTCTTGGTATGGTGACTGAGGAGGGATCAAGTAAGTATGAAGAGCAGGAGGGTGAGAAGTCTCTCTCTCTCTCTCTCTTTCTTTCTTTCTCTCTATCTCTCCTGCTTTCTTTCTTCCAGACAAGGGCAGTCATACCAGGGGTGAGGTAGTCAAATAGGCTGTATACAAGCAGCAATTATCTCTCCTGGCCATTGCTTTTCCAATGACACCGTCATATATAACAATGGAACAATTTTCTGCTCGCAGACACCAAATTACGAGCGCCGGGGATGTCACTGTGCCGGTGAGGAGCGAGGCGAGACAGTAATGCTATTCATAGCTGATATGAATCCTCCCGCAGGAAATTGCACCGACTCTAGAGGAAATTTCATTAGCCTTTGATGGAGTCGCCATGAAAAGCAGTCGCTGAGTATCCCGAGTCCCCTTTTTTGTAGAGAAGAGTAGGAGCAGATGCCTACCGTGTGACTCAAGTGTGTTCTGTGAAGAAGCTCTTTTTATGGATGCCAGTTGTGAGGGTTAAAGGGTTTCTTGGACACTCTTCTCTTCGTCCTCGTTGGCCATTTCTTGAGTTGTTGACACAAGCAGGTGTTTAGGAACCTGCGTCATCCCTCCTAAGCCTGCTCAATCCTGTTGCCATAATGCTGGACCATGGTCACTGTTTGAAGTTCGAGTTTTAGTCATGTGATTGTGTCTAATGAATTTGAAAATGAGATACTCTTAAAGTGACTGACAGATTTGTAGTTGGCCCAAGTCATAGTAGCTCAGTTTAATTTCCTCTTGAAGAGGTACAGTTATTTGTCTCCTCCTTCATGGCTAGCGATAACATGACGTTTGATGGCCTGGTGCACTCACATATTGTCCAAGAGCAACACCACAGAACAAGATGTCGGAGCCTCCCAAATAAACTCCCAGAACTTCTATACTTACCTGAGCTGTGATCTGTTCCATCGATTCAGCTGTTTCTCTGCCCAGAAATAGCTCTCAGAATTCAGCTGTTAGATATTTGGGTCCCTGTTCAGAAATCCTTTCAGTTGAATAACAAACACTTGCGGTGCATCTGCTGAAGTACTTGTGTGGGCTCCGCAGCACAAAGCAATTAACACAGTCAGCTCTGCAAGAGGGGGACAGAGTATGGATAGCGTGTGTTCAGAATGTATAATTATGCATTCTATTAATTGAGAGTATTATCACAATCCAATGTACACAGAGTTGGATGGTAATGTGTCTTTTTTTATTTCCCATAAAATGTTTAGTATGCCTTGGAACAACCCTGTTCAGTAGGCTGTAGCACAATCAGTAAAAAGCTTGCCAGCCACACATTGATTTATTTTCCCTCAGACAAACGCTGAATTGTCTTTAGCAGTGAGGCCCAAAGACAGCAAACGGTGTATGGGTAAATGAGCAAAGACTTGTCTCTCTAGACTTCATCAGGTACCAGGTTTCAGAATCCTTAGATACATGCCACTAAAGACTGATAGGAAGAATGGAAAGTCCCTCAAACACTTGTTTCTCTAGACTTCATCAGGTACCAGGTTTCAGAATCCTTAGGTACATGCCACTAAAGACTGATAGGCAGAATGGAAAGTCCCTCAAACACTTGTCTCTCTAGACTTTATCAGGTATCAGGTTTCAGAATCCTTAGATACATGGGAGGCGTCTTCCACATGTGTTCTTGTGGGGCACTGTAGCTATACCATTAGGCTAGCTTGCCTCCATATGAGGTATCGTACCATTTGTCAGTAAAACTGAAAACTCAAAATGTTTGGCTTACGTACATGAACATGGTACAGCATTACCTCAACAAGACATCATTTTCTATGAAACTATTTGTTTTTACAGAGATAAACTTCATTCATTCCACGTGTACCACTGTGTATGTGTGTGTTCATCTAGCAGGTGAATCTGTTCTTTAGTCTTGTTTGTGGACACTTGTGCACTTTAGCCCAGTAGCATCACCACCAACTAGAGAGCACCTTAAGAGGAAACACACACTACAAATAGCCCATGCCATGCCATCAAGTTCACTCGTGACGATGCAACTTGAGTTTGAATCAGTATGCATACATAATTCAGCACATTTTCACCTCATGTTACCAGGCATAAGTGATGGTGTTTTCAGCCCAATAATGTCTCGCACCTCCAGTTCAGCACTTTTTTGCCCTGAAAAAAAAAAACAGGAAAGCAAAAACAATCAATACTAATACTTGAAAGTCTATAAATGTATGTTCAATGTCGTCTAATGTCAGTATATATCTATATATATTTCTCTGTTTGTTCCTACTTCCTGTTACTGAAATTCAATGTCTTCTCCTTTGCTTATGTCTGCTGTTTTGTTTGTTTGTTTGTGTTTGTTTGTTTCTTCCTGTCATTTTCTTTAACTCATCGGTCGCAGTCAACGTGAGTGAGCGGGGTAAATACATGGTTTAGATTCTCCTCATTTCCTTAGTGCTGCATCTCCCCCTGATACCTCCCTCCTCCCTCCTCCCAACCCCTTCCCCGTCTCTCTTGAATGCAGTGATCGATTGCTCTGGTCTGCAGAAACCCCATGCATGCTTGACAGACATGTGGCAAGAATGTATACCTCCCACAATAGAATAGATCTGAACATGCAGATGCAGATAGATCAGTAACATTGAAGTGAGCTGAATCTCTTTCTTGTATTGCGCAAGTGCTTTGCGTGTTGATGAATAACTCATATAGACAGATAACAAATGTAGAGTTATCTACCTTTCCACTGAACTGGCACTCCTGTTGTAAGTTTGATCCTGTCCTCCTGAGCATCGGCAGTACTAACCCCTTTCCCCAGGCGTATCCATTGAAAATAAGAATGAAAAACACCCAGACTATGGGCCGTATTCTCCCAAACTCTGAGATGTTTCAACCCAGTCCTATTTGTAGATATTTTTGGGTCCAAACTTTCACTAAGGACAATAAACGATATCAATTGGTCCAGTATTGAGCTAGAGCGCTATTTTTGTTCCTTTTTTATTTTGTTACTTTGTTGCTTTGTTAGGCTTGTGAGAAACAACTGTTTTCATTTGAAAGGTATTTAAGTAATACAGTTCTCCCCTTGCAAAATCAAAGTCTGGTTTGTATTTTCCATGGGTTGTAATGACATTCACAAGGTTAATGCGAAGGTCCATTTGCGTAGGGGAGAACTGAATCTAACTGAACATTTGTGTGTGTATCTGGATTCGTGCAAAAACGGACTTGGGTGCGAATGGGAGGATATGGCCCTTTGTCTGTTCCCTGACAAAACCAGGGAAAAAAGACAGCAGAGTCTGTCTGGGTTTTTTATTTTATTCTTATTTTCCAATGCACGGAATGATAAAGCCCCTTTGGTGAGATATCGTATCAATGCCCAGTGGAGCTGCACATTGCCCCTTTTTAGTGTTAAGCCTTTGAGCGTAAAGTCCAGCCTTCAGCTCAAGATTGGGAAGAGAGCGCTACAGCACTGCCCGTGAATGTGCCTGAGGGGCGAGACGTTTAAGAGGAAGCAGTTATGAGTTAATTAATCACACACACACACACACACACACCCCTTTCCTCAGGGGAACCGAGTTCCATTCTTTAAAATATCCTCCTGTCTCTGAAAGGTTCCAAGGTTCTTCAGAACGATGAGTTCACAAAGGACCTGTTTAGGTTCCTGCAGCTGCTTTGTGAGGGCCACAACAATGGTAAGTCTTCTCTGCGGTTATCTACCGCAAAAGACATGTCTTAGCACACTTGACATGAGATGTTCTTAGGTACTAAATACTTAATTACTATTTAATTAATAATGCATTGATTAATAAGTATACAATACTTTATTATATTAGTACACGTTTTCACAGGATGTGCTTGGGGCTAGTGTTAGGTTTGATTTTAGAGTTAGTAACATGTAAACTTGAGATATGCAAAGTATTTTTACGTGTATTTCAGTGCACTGTGATAAGAACACACAATATTAGGTTTGACCCTGTTTAATGCGTTAATAAAGGGAAGTAACTAGTTAAGGTAAGAAATCCCACTTGTTTTTGGCCATGGTTTCCTGCTCTGAATTCATCTTCCATGCCCTTCCTGTCTTAGACTTCCAGAATTTTCTGCGGACTCAGACTGGAAACACAACCACCGTGAATATCATCATCAGCACTGTGGACTACCTACTCCGATTGCAGGTATGACTCATCCTACTTATGCACACACACTCATCCCATTTATACACACACACTCATCCCCATCCCACTCATCGCACTCATACACACACTCATCCCCATCCCACTCATACACACACACTCATCCCACTCATACACACACACTCATCCCACTCATACACACACACTCATCCCACTGATGCACACACTCATCCCATTTATACACACACACTCATCCCCATCCCACTCATCGCACTCATACACACACTCATCTCATTTATACACACACACTCATCCCCATCCCACTCATACACACACACTCATCCCACTCATACACACACACTCATCCCACTCATACACACACACACACACTCATACACACACACTCATCCCACTCATCCCACTCATACACACTCATCCCACTCATACACACACACACTCATCCCACTCATACACACACACTCATCCCACTCATACACACTCATCCTACTCACACACACACTCATCCCACTCATACACACACACTCATCCCCATCCCACTCATACACACACACTCATCCTACTCATACACACACTCATCCCACTCACACACATACACTCATACACACTCATACACACACACTCATACCAGTCATACACACTCATCCCACGCATACACACACACTCATCCCACTCATAAACACACACTCATCCCACTCATACACATACACACACACTCACACACACACACTCATCCCACTCATACACACTCATCCCACTCATACACACACACTCATCCCCATCCCTCCCATACACACACACTCATCCCACTGATGCACACACTCATCCCTCCCATACACACACACTCATCCCACTCACACACACACTCATCCCACTCATACACACACACTCATCCCAGTCATACACACACTCATCCCACTCATACACACACACTCATCCCACTCACACACACACACACACACACACACACACACACACACTCATCCCACTCATACACACACTCATCCCACTCATACACACACTCATCCCACTAACACACACACATCCCACTCATACACACACACTCATCCCACTCATCCCACTCATACAAACTCATCCCACTCACACACACACACACACACACACACACTCATCCCACTCACACACACTCATCCCTCCCATACACACACACTCATCCCACTCATACACACACTCATCCCACTCATACACACACACTCATCCCACTCACACACACACTCATCCCACTCACACACACACACTCATCCCACTCATACACACACACTCATCCCACTCATACACACACTCATCCCACTCATACACACACTCATCCCACTCACACACACACTCATCCCACTCACACACACACACTCATCCCAGTCATACACACACCCATCCCACTCATACACACACTCATCCCACTCACACACACACTCATCCCACTCATACACACACACTCATCCCACTCATACACACTCATCCCACTCATACACACACACTCATCCCCTCGGACTCATACACACTCATCCCACTCATACACACACACTCATCCCACTCATACACACACACACTCATCCCACTCATACACACACACACTCATCCCCATCCCACTCATACACACACTCATCTCAGTCATACACACACTCATCCCACTCATACACACACACTCACACTCATCCCACTCATACACACACACTCATCCCACTCATACACACACCCTCATACACACACTCATCCCCTCACACTCATACACACACTCATCCCACTCATACACACACTCATCCCACTCACGCACACACACTCATCCCACTCATACACACACATTCATCCCACTCACACACACTCATCCCACTCATACACACACACTCATCCCACTCATACACACACACTCATCCCACTCATACACACTCATCCCACTCACACACACACACTCATCCCACTCATACACACACACTCATACACACACTCATCCCCTCGCACTCATACACACACTCATCCCTCTCATACACACACACTCATCCCACTCATACACACACACTCATCCCACTCATACACACACACTCATCCCACTCATACACACACACTCATCCCACTCATACACACACTCATATACTCCAATAAGGAGTAGGGGAAAAGGGGAAAAGCACCCACTATGAACAGGACAGCTCATGGGGCTGGTAATAAATTGTAAGAGTAGCAGAAATCGTTAATGTTGGCTGTAATTTTGTCCCGTGGACGACTGGCTGTTTCATCATCAGGAGTCTATCAGTGATTTTTACTGGTACTACTCTGGGAAAGATGTCATGGACGAGGCTGGGCAGAGAAACTTCTCCACAGCTCTGGCAGTGGCCAAACAGATCTTCAACTCCCTCACAGAATACATACAGGTAAACCGCATACATTTCGGCATGCCACGCATCTGCTTTTCAAGCTATCATGTTATTGAATTGGTAGATATTCTGGTTTTTAGCCAGAGTAGAATACAGTTTGGCTCACTAATAAAGGCTGACTACAGCATATTTACTACCGAGCACTGCAGAATAGCCCCCAAAACGTACTTCCTCCGCCAAGGAGGTTATGTTTTCGTGTCGCTTTTTTTCTGTCTGTCTGTCAGCAGAATTACACAAAAACTACCAGGCCGATTTTCATGAATCTTGGTGTAGGGGTGTATTATAGGCCAGGGAGGATCCCATTAAATGTTGGAGTGGATCCAGATCAAGGGGCGGCTCCAGGTTTTTTTTTTTTCACTTTCATTAATGAACATTGTGAGATTTTGTTTTGCAGGCAATTTTTGACTTTGCTGGCCTTGGCACACCATTGGCCTTGGCGGAGGTCTGCACTCAGCGAGTGCCCTTCTAGTTTTGATTGGTTTTAACAGTCAGCCTTCTGTACCTGCATAAGTGACCATGAGCTGACCTGGCATCAGTTTAACTGTTTTCTTGGACATTGATTGCCTTTAAAAAATCATCATCTCTCTCTCTCTTTCTCTCTTTCTCTTTCTCTCCCTCCCTCTCTCTCTCTCTCTCTCTCTCTCTCTCTCTCTATCTATCTTTGTCAGGGCCCCTGTATAGGGAACCAGCAGAGTCTGGCTCACAGCAGGTTGTGGGATGCAGTGGTGGGATTCCTTCATGTGTTTGCCAACATGCAGATGAAGTTGTCTCAGGTATTATAACAAGGATGAGGATGAACTGGAAGTCCACCTTCAATGTCTGTGTCACTATCTTAGAGCAATCACAGGTTTTCCGTATTCCGTGTCTCTATAATTTAATTCAATTCAGTTCTATTTATTGAGCGCCAAAACAATATAATTGTCTGAAGGGGGTTTACACAGCCCAGAGCCTGAATGTGTTATAATGTGTTTTATATTATGTATATGTGTGACAATGCAACATCAGTATCTTATTAGCACACTTGGCTTGACCTTTTGACTAGTATCACTTACTCACAGATTGAGCGTGTATGGCCACAGCATTTTATCCACCACTAGGGGGCCCCCTCTGTTCAAGGAACTGGAGGATGAAAAAACTGGCATATCAATCTCTCAAGTCTTTTAATATGAGCATAGGTGCAGACTGGGCCATATGTCACAGCCACAATAGTTCACAAAACACCCCCCACATGCACACACACACACAAACACACACACACACAGACAAATACACACACAAATACACACAAAAATACAAATACATGCACACGCACACACACACATACACACACAGATGGAGAGGCAGACAATGACGCACTAATCCACACCCACACACACTCATTCATGATCTAAGTGACTATCAAAAGCTGACCGGCAATAAGGCCCGATCAGCGGGCAGTGGGATGGCCGTTTGATTAACCTAATCAAAGGGCCTCCTGTCAGATTTACGGCACCTCGGAAGCCCGGGGCCTTGAGCCCGGCAGCGGCGCCGAGGCCCCCAGAATGAGTCAGCCGCCGACAGCCATCTGCTCCCGCTGACTGCAATGACATTAGCCAGCACCGGTGATGGATGGCACCGGTGCAGAGGGGGGCCTTGATGTGTGGCAAAATGCCACTCACCGGTATTAGACTCTTGTCTAGTCTCATATCATCTCGTCTTGGCTCAGACACACCCGTTTGACCCCTCCTGGGTGCACAACGATTTAAAAAAAAAAAAAATCAAGGCGCATGGTCTACGTTTGACACATTATTGTCAAAAGGAATAGTAGATTTTCAAGGGGCATGGTTTACGGTTGACACATTATCGTCAAAAGGAATAGTAGATTTTCAAGGGGCATAGTTTACGTTTGACTCATTGTTGTCAAAAGGAATAGTACATTTTCAAGGGAGATGGCTTTGTCCAAATTTTTTCAGGGGGGGTGGCCCTCAGCTGGAGCCTTGGCCGTGGGTGTTTGTCGATGGCGACCTGTTTGAGGGCCATGTTGGTGGGCAGTGGTGGCATTTGGAGGGGATGGTGTTGTTGTAAATGTGTTGTTTTTGTGTTTTTTTGGTTTTGATTAGGTCATAATTATATTTCTTTGTTTGTTTGTCCCCCCCACCCCCCAGGACTCGAGCCAGATTGAGTTACTGAAGGAGCTGATGGATCTGCAGAAGGACATGATCGTCATGATGCTGTCTCTTCTGGAAGGTTCCACCATGAAAAATATATCTTTGTTTCTCTTTCTCACACGCCCTCTCTCCATCTCTCTCTATATATATATATTACACACACATCCTCTTTCCATCTCTCCCTCTCTCTCTCCTTTTCTCTTAAATGTTCACACACACATTATTTTTCATTCTCTATCTCATACAACTCGACACACACTGACACACAGATTGGAATATATTCAACTTCATTGTCATTGCACAGGATACAGGTAGAAAGCTAATAAAAAGCAGTGAAAACTGGGGAGATGCGCCGCCATCTTGGTCTCCTGGCACGCACACACACACACACACACACACGCTCTATCTCCCTCTCAATAACAGACACACAGTCTGTGTGTCCTCTCCTTCTGGAGGAGTAAGTAAACAGATTGAGCTGGTTTATAATTGCTGTGCCAATAAGGTTAGCGGTAATTGTGATCCTCATTACTGGTGATGGATTCAGAGGATGCCACAGATGCTTAAAACACTTTAATCTTCACACCAAAAAAACTCACGTCTTTCGACCTCTTACTGTACATGCCATAGCTGCTGCATCTACAAACATGTAGCTGCCATTATACTTATTTATGAACAAACCACAGTCACAGAAAATACTCATTTAAAGAATTGAATGTCTATTGCATAGTCAACAGTTCTGCATCTCTCATATTCTCCAGTTTGGTGTGTCTCTGACAGTTATGTTCAATGTATGGATCAGGTTTAGGACTTTACGCTAGGGTTGAACGTGAACAATGAGTAGTAAATATATAATATTATTCTATTGAACTTTCTCCACTAAAGTGTACTCCCTATATTTTATGTAGGTAATGTGGTGAATGGCACCATTGGCAAACAGATGGTGGACACCCTGGTTGAGTCTTCTAACAACGTGGAGATGATCCTCAAGTTCTTTGACATGTTCCTCAAGCTGAAGGACCTAACTACCTCAGACAACTTCAAGGAGTACGACCCAGACACCAAAGGGGCCATCTCCAAGAAGGAGTTCCAGAAGTCCATGGAGAACCAGAAGCAGTACTCGCAGTCGGAGATCGAGTTCCTGCTCTCCTGCGTCAAGGCCGACGAGAACGACATGTTTAACTATGAGGAGTTCGTGGAGCGCTTCCACGAGCCGGCCAAGGACATCGGCTTCAATGTGGCTGTGTTGCTCACCAATCTCTCGGAGCACATGCCCCACGACAGCCGCCTGGCCACCTTCCTGGACCTGGGTGAAAGCCTGCTGAGCTACTTTGAGCCGTTCCTGGGCCGCATCGAGATCTTGGGCAGCGCCAAGCGTATTGAGCGCGTCTATTTTGAGATCAGCGAGTCGAGCCGCACACAGTGGGAGAAGCCGCAGGTGAAGGAGTCCAAGAGGCAGTTCATCTTCGACGTGGTCAACGAGGGCGGCGAGAGCGAGAAGATGGAGCTGTTTGTCAACTTCTGCGAGGACACCATTTTCGAGATGCAGCTGGCGTCACAGATCTCCGAGCCCGATGCCCTGGAGCGTCCCGAGGAGGACGAGGAAGACGACTCACAGAGCGTGGCCGAGGAGCCCGACGAGGATGACGAGGAGAACGCCCTGGAGTCTTCCTCTGCATTCACCGTGGCGTGCGTCTCCATGAAGAAGAGCCTATCCAGCTTCTGGAACCTTCTGACCTTCAAGAGCATGCGTCGGCAGTACAAGAGGTTCCGGAAGATGAGCATGAGGGAGATGGTGCGTGGCTTCTTCTCCTTCTTCTGGGTGATCTTCACGGGACTCTTCCGCTTCCTCTACAGCCTCGTCTGGGGCTTCTTCCACATCCTGTGGACCTCCATGTTTGGCGGCGGCCTGGTGGAAGGCGCCAAGAACATGAAGGTGACGGACATCCTGGGCAACATGCCCGACCCCACGCAGTTCGGTATTCACGGCGACGTGCTGGAGGCGGAGAAGATGGAGGCGTGTGAGGCGCTGTCTGTGACGGAGATGGAGCAGAACGCGGCGGCAGACCAGGCGGAGGCCGACCTCATGGCCGAGCTGCTGAACATCCATCCCAAGAAGGAGGGGGGGAAGTACGCCATGGAGCCGGGGCTGGGGGACGTGTCGGAGGTGGTGGGGGTGGACGCCCCCTCCTTAGCTGCAGCAGTGAAGCAGAAAAAGGCTCAGGTGTCCATCGGTTATGTTGTCTGTCTTTATATGACTATTTTATCATACATGGTACTGTTTCCCACTGATAGGTTACTGAAACTGCTAGTTTGCAAAAAACAAGTAGAAGAAGATAAAAGACAAAATATGAGATTTTGGGGGGGGGGCTTTTTGCCTTTAATCAGAAAGGATAGTGAAGGTTTTGACAGGAAATGACCTGGAGAGAAGAGTTGGGGAGAGGGATTGGGAAATGACCGCGGGTCGGATTCAAACCCGGGTCCCCGTGGGCGTTCAAGCCCCTTCATGGTCGGGGCTGCTGCTGGCGCCACAGCTCCCCCCAAAATATGAGATTTTAGACAACTTTTGAAATGACTTTGAAATCAATGAAATTTCTCCGTAAGATAACAACACTTTTGTAATAATTATAATAGGAATGTCAGATAGACCAAAACCAGTAGTAGTAACAGTAAACAGTAATCAAGAATCTCTGGTGATTTAAGCCATGAGAAGAAAAAGCATTTTGGAAGTGATAGTATATGAGATCGATGTCCTGTGAGGCTGAAGTTGGTGAGAAATGTGTCTTCTGTGTTCTCCCAGAAGGAGGCGGCACATAGAAGTGAAGAAGGTGAAATGGAGCCGAGAGGAGATGGAGAGAAGACTGAGTGAGTGCCTCAAAGACTACTCGAAACATTCATAGGCCACATTGACACAGCACTATATATATACATTGTTATTCAGTTGAATTCTGCAACTTGACAGTCAAGAAATTGTGAAGGTGGGTTTATAGTTTGTTAAACGACCACAGGCTTTTTCACAATGACAGCCAGTTTGTGGTTTTTAAATATTTTCCAGCGACAGTCGCCGAATGGCAAAATCACACAACATGTTTTTTTGAGTCAAAATCTGTTGAACTTTGAACCTGTCACTGACTATGACAACTTGCACTTACACTAAAGGTGTCATAATGTATCAGTGTGATAAGCTATAAAACAATGTAGAATATAAACTCAAAACAGTTTTGACTTGCAAATGTGTTGTATTGGAGGAGAAATATAATGTATTATGAGAGGCAATATAATATCCATACAGTACAAGCAACAACAGTCCCAACAGTCCATTTTGTCTGTGTTTTATTTATCACTGTGACATGTCATTCTACCAACTGTAAAGCCACCTTAATAATGAACCTCCCTCTGGAGCTCTGAACACATGATCTACACATTTGTTTCTGTTTCTTCTGCAGCCTAGAGGATGGGGAGAAGAAGGATCTAGACAAGAACAAAGACGAATCGCCACCAGACACTCCTGCAGAGGGGGAGAAGAGACCCCCCAAGAACCGTCCCCGGAAGAAAGAGAACCCTCCGGAGGCTTTCATGGCTAGCTTCTTCGCAGGGCTTGAAATCTATCAGACCAAGATGCTGGTTTGTATTCATTCAGTATCTATGGAATTTGTTAGTCTATGTAACATCTAAACCAGACAATATTTCATTCCATCAGCACGGCCGGCTCTGGTTGCTGTATTATACCACTGCACCAAGCTCAGCCAGAGTGTCCACTGTATGAAAGCTGATCAGAGCTCATTTTGTTTGAGGAATGGGGTAGTAAATGGATATGGACTTTCTTTTTTTACCAGAACTACCTGGCGAGGAACTTCTACAACCTCCGTTTCCTGGCCTTGTTTGTGGCTTTTGCCATCAACTTCATTCTGCTGTTCTATAAGGTAACCTACAATAGTGCCACCATTCTGCTGTTCTATGAGGTAACCTACAGTGGTGCCACCATGTCTCCTCCTCTATGAGTTCCCCTTCATGTCGGTCACGAGACGTCGTGTCGGAGACGCTGCGGGAGTCAACCCTTCCAGGGCGACTGCTGAAGCTGTATAGCACCTAGACACACACGTCATCACCACACGATACCATGTCTGCATGCGTCCTCTTCATTCCCTCTGCGTGACTCAACACCTTCTGCAAGCGAAAGCCTGACCTGTCGGAGCATATTACCTTCCTTAACAGTAGATATTAACTGTGATATCTTTTCCCAGCCCTAGCTTTCAAGAAAAAGGAAGCAAACTTTGTCAGATAAACGGTGCCACTGTGGCACTGCCGTCCTATCCCCTGACCATGCTCACTGGAGCCGGACTGACCCCACTGCTATACACTTCTATATAAGAGACCGGAGAGCCACTTTTCACGCGGTGAACTCCCAAGAAGAGAAATCCAAAGATGGCGCAGCCTCCGACAGAGACTGCAGTCATGCTCCCCCAATCGAGGCTGGCTGGCACATGTCCTCCCCAGAAGACAAGAGCCTCATTCCGAGGGAACGAGACGCTGCAATGAAGCAATTTGGATAGGACACATGCAGACACGGGCTGGGAATTTAGACGCAGGATGATGGCGTGCGTGATGCCGTGTCTTTGGCCAATTCATTGGCCCTTAGTGCGATACAGCTTCAGCAGTCGCCCTGGAAGGGGATATTCCCATAGTGTCTCCGACGCAGCGCCTTGTACCTCAATCGGGAATCAGTGTATGAGTATATTGGGATACATTGATGAGGTGATGATTTACGCCCCACACAGGTGACGGGGGAGGACTCTGAGGAGGAGGACCCATGGAATAGGAACCAGGTGGAGGAGGAGGAAGCCATGGAGTACTTCGTGCTGCAGGAGAGCACGGGGTACATGGCTCCAACACTCCGATTCCTGGCCGTGCTGCACACCATCATCTCTTTCCTGTGTGTGGTCGGATACTACTATCTCAAGGTATAATGCTGGGTTCTGCTAGGTTCCACAAGGTTCCACAAGGTTAAGGGACTGTATATTGTTGTGCTGGGTTCTACTATCTACAAGCATTGTACCATTGCTTTCTGCTTGGTTCTACTATTTTAAGGAACTGTTTTGTATTGTGCTGGATTCCACTTTCAAATGGTAGCGTATTGTTTTCCGCATGGCCTTTATCGTCTCATGGTAAGCTTTTGATTTCTGTTGAGTTTTCGGTGTAGAGGTGTTGCGTTGCTGCTCTCTGCTGGGTTATTATGCTGTCTGAAGGTTCGATCTTGTTTTTGATCTGTGGTGTTCTACAATCTAATGGTGCTTTGTTATTGTCTGCTGGTTTGTACTGTCAAGTTGTGCTTTGTTTTTCTGCCAGGTTCTACCATCTAATACCTTTTGCTGCAAATGTTGTGTTATTCTCTGCAACATTCTCATCAATCCGCTTCCACCTCATATTGAACACATTTAAATTGCTTGCCAACGCAGCAGATTGAAACTTGCCCTCACACGCACATGTCCAACACAAACTTACATACACGTACTTAACATACACGTACAAACACACTAACACACACACACGCACACACACACACACACACACACACACACACACACACACACACACACACACACACACACACAGTCACACACACATATTTGTCAATAAGTAGATTGAAACAGGAACATCCCTGTTTTTGACTGTAGGTCATGTACCTCTGAAATGAAAGTGTGTGTTAATCTGCCGTTGACCTGCTCCCTCTGTGTGTGCTGAAGGTGCCTTTGGTGGTGTTTAAACGGGAGAAAGAGATCGCCAGGAAGCTGGAGTTCGATGGCCTCTACATCACCGAGCAGCCCTCCGACGATGACATCAAAGGACAGTGGGACCGGCTGGTCATCAACACACCGTGAGTGGCCACACCAAAACCAGACAGGACCACAGCAGAGGGCGGGGGAGGGGTGGGGTCACTGAAGGATGCCTTGAGCCCAGCACTGGTTAAGAGCATTGAGATTTTTCTGGTGCTTCAGCCCAGGTTAGGTGGATACTCTGGACCCGTACCAGGGCCAGGGTGAGCTCCTATCTAGGGTGTGAGTGAATCAACATTTGGCTTCAGGAGCATAGAAGGGAGGGGGGTGTAATTTGATTGGAGATTGAGTTCAAATATCAGCAACCTTTTGCCTGAAATGTAGACTCAATCTTTTATCAGCTCTACCACCTGGCATAAAAACTGAATTATTATTGAATGTCTGGTTGGCACTAAGTGAGCCCTGCACTTTGATCATGGAACTACAGTATGCAAATGTTTTCTCAGAGACACCTGGTTTATTTAGGTTGTGTCTTACTTGTTTGTTTGTTTTTCTCTTTCATGCAGATCCTTCCCAAACAACTACTGGGATAAGTTTGTCAAACGCAAGGCAAGTAAAAAAAACCTTTTGAGATTTTTCTCAGTGAACTCTGCACTACATGACTCTGTTTATACCAGAGCCTTTCATCTCTCGGAGACAGTTAAAAAAAATCTCTATACACTGTTGGAGTCGTTAAAAGCTGATAGTGTCACAACAATCAAACACTATCTACCATCTCCACTGGTTAACACTTGACACGAATCATCTCTCATAGTCAGGGGCGGAGATCCCATTTCATTGTAGGGGGGGACAATACATGGTCAAATTTCAGAGAGTAATTCCGGGGGGGCGGACATGAAAAAATTGCTTTCACGAGAGCTAGCATAAACTGCTAAATACCGAATTCTCTTATCACATTTACAAACAGAAATTCGAAGTCATTTTAGAATTCTCTAAACAGCATTAAATGTACTAACACGAAATATGTATTTACAGACAAATAATGTCTAAAGTTCAAGAGAACTTGATGCTCAAAATAAGTTATAAAACAGCTCATGGACACTTTGACAGGGAATCGAACTAGTAACCTCCTGATTATAATACGACTTCTCTACCCCCTGTACCACTGCCACCCCATGTTGCAATGCCAGCATAGTTAATGGACCACACGAAAAGATGACATTAATTTACCTTCAGATAATTTAACAAATCTGGAGAGGCACTGAGATGTAGACCTACATTTATTAACTAGCATGAACCTGCCCCTGACAGGACAGTGTCTAGACTGTCTAGCTAGCTATCTTAACGGTGTTAACTACCGGCATGCGTGTGTTATCGGCAAACGTTCACGTTGTCATGCCAATCCATTAATAAACTGATGTATACTTGTGCATATCGATTGGAACTTCGTAAATGAAGTTTAGAAAAAAAACGTCTTCTTTACATGTTCTTACTGCGTTCGAGAATGAGGTAAATCTCTTTAGATATCGTGTATCATAGCGGCAGCGACAGGGGACAGAGGAGGAAACAGACAATCTGACCGTGTAGGCTACTGGGCTGATTAACTGAAACACGGAGCTGCCGGTAGCCCTGCCCGTTGGAAACAGCATGTGAACCAACCCACTTTGAGGAATAGGGGGAACATGATTTTTCAACACTTAAAAAACCCATTGTTTTACGTCTATAATTAGCACCGCTTGTGTCGTCGTAATTTTATTTCATATTACTATATTTTTCAAAAAAAAAATGTTTTGTTTCCAATGATTGTTGGGGGGGACAACTTTATGGTAGGGGGGGACACGTCCCCCCCGGGATCTCCGCCTATGCTCATAGTGCTGTCATAAGCATGTAATAAATATATCATTACAGTTGCCATATCTTGTCATAGGTTTCGATGACAGTCGGTGTCCAGTGTTATATACATGTCATGTGACCATTATCAGTAAAAAAAAAAAAAACAGTTTTGAAAACGGTTGATGCTATGGCAACTTCAAAGCATGTGACATTTAAACAACATGATGTGACTGAGA
This sequence comes from Clupea harengus, assembly GCF_900700415.2. Classification (NCBI taxonomy): domain Eukaryota; kingdom Metazoa; phylum Chordata; class Actinopteri; order Clupeiformes; family Clupeidae; genus Clupea; species Clupea harengus. Next base: position 16,355,388 of record NC_045165.1, read on the forward strand.
ATGGGGTTGGTAATGATACCCCCTTCATGGAATGTCTCTTGTCCAACCAGAAATAAGATTGCTCAACCTGAACTCATTTTTGTATAAAAACTGAATGCTATTACGGTATGTCATCCAAGATTCAACGATCATCTTTTCAAATCACCAAATGTAAAAAAAATCACAGACAATGAAGGATTATCAATGCACATATGCCTGTTAACTTTACTCTGAATAAGCCATGCCTGATATGTAAGGGATAATGTATAGTCCGCTGGTCAGTATTGAAAAATAAACCCCAACAGAATGAAACAGGACCCTGACACGCAGGAAATTATTCAAACTTATTATGCGGTTACGAGCTAAAACGATAAAAGACATTCCTCCAAAATATCTCTTTTTAAGTTACGTATTTTGTTGCCGTTTTGTGGTTCTTCACAGGTATTATAGTTCTTCACGCAAATAGAAGTTTCAGGTGTTGAGGTGTTGAGTAGCAACGTATTACTTGCTGACTTTAAAGTACACTGAATTTCTGTAACAAAAAGTGAACGGACTTGCAGAATGATCTGAGAGATGTGAATCAAAAGCACAAAACCCGTAGCCAACGGCAGTGGTCATACATTTTTAATAAAGTCATTATAAAGAAATATCAGACCTCTGAACACTGGGATGGCTCATTCAATTAAATTAAAGATTTTGCAACATTCTGTGGAGCCGTATAATGAATAGAGATAACAATGGTACCTGGTACCTCCTCTTGCATTCACCTAAGCATTCAGACAGTTTCTTATCGATCTTCAAGTGTCTGTGGATGTGCTCCGACAGATCCCTTGTAACAGCCTTGAGCTGTTGTTTTTTGGTTCTCTGTGTGTGCACTGCAGGTGATCAATAAGTACGGGGATCTGTATGGTGCTGAGCGCATCGCTGAGCTGCTAGGTCTGGATAAGAGTGCTCTGGACTTCAACCCCACGGAAGAGGCCGTGGTGAAGGAGGCTTCACTCGTGTCCTGGTGAGAACACAAACTACACACAATTTTTTACGTGAAAGGAAGTGGGTGGTTGGCAGGTGGTGGTGTTTAACACTACTGAGGCCAAGCCTTTTTTAGGTAGTCTGACATGCCTTGATGTTTTTGAATATTTTCCCTAAGTAAAAACATTGAGGCAAAAGTGGCATGTATGATTATATTCTAGAATACCTCAGCAATAATAACATGAGAGTAAAAAGAATGTGGTAAAAAAAATGTTATATTTAAATCAAATCTAAACATTTTTTTTTACAAAAACTCCATATCCCTCAGCAGGGAGCATACGACTAAGTAAGGTGTTGGGTTTTGTTGTTGAGTGCATGCTCTACGTAACTGAAGTGTTGGGTTTTGGTGTTGAGTGCATGCACTACATAAGTGAGGTGATGGGATTTGTTCAGTGGCGTAACGTAGTAACGACGGGCCCAGGTGCAAGATATTATTACGGGCCCCCCTAGTGAACGCTAAAAAAAAAAAAAAAATCGTAGCCTTCCCTACTTCCGCAACCGTGTCTAAAAAGGCGCTAATCAAAGGTGTTTGTATACCGTAAAAAATGTTAGAAAGCAATAATAATAGCGACCACTATTTACCCAACTTGTAGCCTAGTAATCCTGCCATACCATAATGTATGTAGGCTATAACTTGTCTTGAAATGTATATCTATCACAATAGCCGTAGGTTACCTGTTGCATGGTTGCTGACACACCACTGAGGGCAGAAGCAGCAATGTTAATCCCATCTGAACTGCTGCACTGCTGACTCCGTGGGCTGGCGACTCGTTGACGGGCTAGTTTAAAAAGCCAAAATAATCTAATTTAGGCAGCTTTGCTGCCTTCTCCTCCTGTTCTTTTTTCTCTTGCCCTTTTCTACTTCCACTCTTGTGCTTAAAAGGCATTGTTACGAGTTAAGTTGTGCTGTGCTCAATGGACCTAATTACTAGGTTATCAGACCTTCGAATTGGTTTAACTATAGCGTATTGTATTGTCACATGATCAAATAGTGACTTGACATTGGACAACAACATACATATTACCCAGCAATCATCATTGCTAATCACAGAAATACCAAAGAAAATAAGAACTTATTCATTTCATTGAATAGTATTTTTGATTGTTTCTATAGTGTATGTAGGATAAGCACAGACGAGCTATGTACTTGGAGGGGGGGCCCGTCGAGCGACGCATGTATATCTTTGGGCCCGACACCCCACGGGCCCAGGTGCCGCCGCACCTGCTGCACCCCCTATAGTTACGCCCCTGGATTTGTTGTTGAGTGCATGCACTACATAAGTGAGGTGTTGGGATTTGGTGTTGAGTGCATGCATTACATAAGTGAGGTGTTGGTCGGTTGGTTATTGTTGTGTTGTTGTTGAGAACATGCACTACATACACCTGCTCTTACTCAGGAATGAGGTGCTGAAAGTAAGTGTTCGTGTTAGTGTTATTGGAAGCATGCAGAGTATATTCCTGTCTGTGGACATAGTGAGGTGTCAGGTTCATTTTTCAAAGATTTTTTAAGTTCATGTCAAGGAGATTGGTGAATAGGCTAGAGGATGATTAAGGGGTCGGCTACTTCCTATAAACAGATTAAGGAGGAAATTAAGGGAGTCTTTCCCTAAATGAAGAGCCCCCTGATGGTTTCAGGGAAAATTTAGATTCATATATTTTCAGGAATTGTATGAACTTGTCCCCTGGTGTTCATTAAGCCGAGCACATAATAGAATCATGTATCAAGTTTGCAGTAACTTCCATGTTCTAGTCAGACAGATACAAACTTTTAATATAAAACATTTATCATTGAACTAAGTTGAAGTTGGACTGAATACTTCTGTACTGGTATTCTTCTTTCAAATATGGTTCCTGGTTTGATTATATATATTTTCTTGACAGGCTGAGCTCCATTGACACCAAATATCATATTTGGAAAATGGGAGTGGTCTTCACTGACAATGTAAGCCATGTTTCCTTCTTCATAAAATGCCACTGGGTGCCACTTCACAATACTACATACACTACATTCTATATGCCTTTTTATTTCTCCTGCTCTTGTGTCCTTCAGTCTTTCCTGTACCTCGTATGGTACACCACCATGTCCATTCTGGGCCACTACAACAACTTCTTCTTCGCCGCCCATCTGCTGGACATCGCCATGGGCTTCAAGACCCTGAGGACAATCCTCTCCTCAGTCACCCACAACGGCAAACAGGTGGGTGCAGTACAGCCTCCAAACACCAGGGGGCACTGTTGCTCTCCGACAGTAGTCAGAAAATAAATCCTGTCAAGGTGAGAGAGGGACGATGTGATTCTGATTGTTCTTCTTTAGCTGGTGTTGACTGTAGGGCTGTTGGCTGTGGTGGTGTACCTCTACACTGTGG
>NC_045165.1:16363761-16376261 GCF_900700415.2 Clupea harengus
GAGTAAATGTCTGGTGGTGTGGACTTGGGGTGCTTCTATTAGCATACGTGTGTCTGGTGTATTTCCCTCAGGAGTCGTATGTGTGGAAGATGTACCAGGAGAGATGCTGGGACTTCTTCCCAGCCGGAGACTGCTTCAGGAAACAGTACGAGGACCAGCTGGGCTAGTCGAGACCTCTCTCTCTCTCTCTCTCTCTCTCTCTCTCTCTCTCTCTCTTTCATTGGTCCCCGAGCTTAAGTATGCATTTGAATACTAAGCTCCTAGTATATTCAAAAACAGCCAACAACGTCTGACTGCTCTACAACCCAATTGGGACACTAGAGAGAGAGAGAGGAGTCCAGATCTTTGAGGAGGTTTTTTTTTCTTTTTGTATATGGTAAGACGTTTTCGTGTCACTTGTCAAATGTACTCTTTGTGATCTTCGGTACAGTGCCAGTTCTACAACAGAGACACCAAAAGACTCAGAAAAGAAAAGACCCTGACATTCTTTTAGTTTCGGGAAATATATGAATATATTTTTCCTCCTTTCAGTTCTTGACAAACGTGTTGCCTTTCTTCAACATGGCCCTAAACCATTGCACAAACGTTTTCGTCTCTTGGAGAACTGTCGGGTTGCGTTGGGATTTTACAGAGCAAGATGTGCAAGACGACACCCGCCCTATTATGCACAAGAACATTTCTTCAATCTTTCTAGAATGTTGAAAACGAGACTTATGCTTAAACGAGAGGGTGAAATAGATTTCTATGTCAAGTGTAAAACGTGTTTTATGGGGACATTTGCAAATATCTTTACCATGCTTGCGGAGATGATGTGTGTGAAAAGTGGTCAAGTTCAGACTGAGGGAAAAACAAAAAAAGGCTGATTATGCGATGAAATGCCTAAGATCAAGTTTTGATGAAGTGCCTTACATACATGACGACAAAGCTATGCAAACTCGTTGATTTTATTTACAGTATGTTTGTGTAGTACTCCTGGATTTAGCGACAAGCAGATGTTCAGATTTAGTTGGTGGCTCATGTTCATTTTTTTTCATTTGGAAAAAAGGACTAACTGTCTCTGAGTTTTTTGCCAAAAACAGTACTCTGACTGAAAATGTTCATGGTACTACGATTACAAAATATTCACAGAAAATTCACATGCAGAGTTTATTGATTGTTGAGATGAATTGAAATGAAATAGAAATAAATGCTATTGTATGGCCATTTGTATGTAGTAGCTTTGCTGATCTGTGCATTTCTTTTGAAGGGGAAAAAATAAAGAAATTGATGCAATACAAGATGAAATATATTGGAGTGTTTCATAGCACTGCACGACCTGTTCAAAGGGAAGAAGAGCACACGGACTACGCCATTCCTTGTTATTTGTTCAGATTTTTTTCTGTTCACATTTTGAGAAACAAAACAAAAAACAGCTCTTCTTTTCATATAACCCTGGGCAACTACACCACATAACCTTGTCCATAACATGGGAAATTACAAAGTTACAAATTACAAAGTAAATTATGAAAGAGTTTATGTAAGATGGGGTGTGAACACAAATCCATCCAAAAAAGTGTCGTTGGTGATCTGCCAATACATTGTTGTGTGTTGATGGTTCTTCTGGTGTTCAGTCAGTCATTTGTTGCCGAGTCGTCAGCTCGTCTGTGATGTCACACTTTAACATGACACTTGCACCCTAAACAGAGACATTTTCCACACACTCAGCTGCCTAGCTGTCATCTCGTACTGTGTAAAGGGACACTCCCGGAGAGCTGATGGACCTCAAACAGGGTCCATTACAGAACCTATTCAGGGTGAGTTGGGGATATTTAAAGACACACATAAAACGATCCTTGATTAGCGTTGTCTTTCACTAAACTGTAACCAGCTCATCTTGGCCCAGAGATCACATGTCCGGTTACCCGATGCCCTTGCTGTCTTATGCATGCTTCATGATGGTTGACACTTAAGCCGCTCCACAGTCAACGCTAAAGATAGTAATGTACGCAATGGCCGTCACCCTGACACGGAATCGATCCTGATGCCCACATTGTTCTAGAAAGTTCTGTGTGTAATCTCATGAATCAATGGGCCCCCATCAGCACAAAGATTAGGGGGTTGTCCACATTCTGCCTGGAGGATTTCTGTTTGATCTTGGGGGTCAGTGGTTTGCTCAGGGGGAGCTAAACAGTGTGTGATTACCATCAGGCCAGAAAGAGTGGAGAGGGAAGACTAAGGGGGTGGCAGGCTGACGCGAGGTGAGATTATCTGGACCGATAATTTCTTTCAACCCAACCCAGGGCTCCAGGAGAGGAGGTCTGACCTTCACCGTGTCTGCCTGTTTAGTGGGGGGAGAGGAGGTCTGACCTTCCCTGTGTCTGCCTGTTTAGTGGGGGGAGAGGAGAGCTGGTTCAGTAGTGCAGGAGGTTCCACCTGAAACCACTGGCTATGTCGTCACTGAGTGCTGATCACACGCCACATCACAATGACGTGTGTTGTGACACAAAGGGACAGAATGAATGATTACACTGGTAGCCTTTTCCTCAGTACCCAACATGCTTCACCTCCTATAGAGGGGACTCATCTCTCCACCAAAATGTCTAGTACTTGAGGATACGACATCAGACATCTTACACTAGTTCAGCCACAGTATTATATTACATGAGTCCTAATTTTAGACTAACAACTTCCTGGGCTTGCCGAAGTGAATATTATCAATGGAGCATATATTGGCTGGATCTCGTCCTGATCAGGTGCAGTGCTGACAGATCCACACTAGATGGGAACCTGACCTGTTCAAGAGTCAAGAACTGTGTAGGTTATCTACGTTTGAGACACCAGCATTTCACTGTAATGTTAACACTGAAAATCGGCCCTAGAAATGCGGAGGAAAACATTATTCAGGCCAGGTTCCCCCGACAGCGAAAAACAGCCCCCACATTTAAAAATGCAAATGCTCCCTGGCTAACAATAGGCTTCTGCAGCACATGTTCCCTCGACATGGGTTCCCTTCTCACCTCTTCTGAAAGAGACACTCTCAATAAGAGGCAGCCATCACTCTCTCCTGGCTGTCACCTGCGGCCGTCCCGCCTGTCGCTCAGCCGTGCTCCCAGGCCCTGGAGGCGAGAGTTGGCCACTGTGAGGGGAGGACAGGCAGCCTGTGGCCCCCCACAGCTTTGTCACCAGCAGCTGGGAGCTAGCATTGAGCACCAGCCCTCAGGTGGGTGTGAGGGGGTAAGTGTGTGTGTGGGGGGGGGTAAGGGGGTTATAATTAGTACCCTCTAACTCTCAGGCAAAGGGGCTTCTATCGTGCCTGTCTGTACCTCTACAGCTTGTCTTAACACATGCGTTATACACACTCTATAGATACACACACACACACGCTCATTTAATGGCTTTGTTTGTGTTAGCGTGTAGGATAAAATAATCCTTACACGGTCCAAATGTTTCGGTCCATTACACAATCCAAGTCTCATGCTGACGACTCTGGCACAGGAACAAGCTCACACACACCAATGCACACACACATTCAGATAGCTTTGTTTGGATTATCAAGTGAAATAGAATAATCATAACCAGCCCCATATGCTTTAGAGGCATTATTCCATCCATTATTCCATTCTGCCTAGTTAGATGCGGAAACACACACTAACCACTAACACACACACACACACACTTTGTATCCTTTCATAACTTACAGCCACACATACAAACCTATTTGGCTCCCAACTTCATAACGCACATATACACACAGACACACACACACACACTGTTACGACCCCCTGCGCCCCTGCAGACATTGCAGTGGCCATGCATGGCCTGCAGGCTACAGTGGGGACGATGAGCGTCATTAATGGACTGATTATCCACACCTGGGGAGGTGTGGAGTATAAAGGACCAGTGGACACCTGTGTCTTTCTCTCTCGAGCTGACTATGACTGTCAGCATACAGACGTCAAACCCCTAGACACGTCGCCCTTTGAGTTGAATTGTATGGACTAAATAAACACGCGATGATTTTGTAGAAAACCGTTGTCATCTGCCTCCAAACGTTATTGTTTCGGTCGCGAGCCGGCCGGAACGTAACACACACACACACACACTCTTTACACCTACTTTCCTCCTTTTGACCTACTCACACAAACACACACACACACACACACACACACACCCTCTGTCCTCCTTCCCCCCCGGCTACTCCATCAGACTCTGAGGTAAACACCATTTATTCCAGCTTCTAATTGTGGCCCTCAACTCATCAGCAGCACGAGAAGGCTCCTTTTCATGATTTACATTCCTCTCATGACGACAGCCAAAGATCCCCGAGAAAGGAGAAAACAACCGTCCAATTAACCTGGAAAAGAGATGGAATCGGCGGTCTTTATTTCATAACGCAGAAAAAAAGGGAGAGTTATTTAAACGTTTTGTCTTAGTGATAAAAACGAATATGAATTGACACGGTTTGGTAATTAAGGAGGAATCCGTCTCCCCATATCCAGAGAGATAATTGAGATTTAAATGCTCACTTTGTCAATCTGTCGATCGTGACCCCCAGGGAGTTTTCAAGAACTGTGCAATTGCATTGCCTTCCTACCCGGAACGTAAATTGATAAAGATTACAGCTATTTAAAGTCTTAATTACGATTTAAATTACTGCTTGTCCTGTGGGTCACAACGCCGTGATGCTGTTATCAGGCCAGCATCTACTGATTGTGACATATTTTACATACACAAGTAATGCAGGGCTTTTGGATGTACTCAAAATGTCCTTCTGTGAAATGTTTTTCTTTCATCAGGTGGTTACAGGCTAGAGGATGTTTAGATCACCTTCAGACAATAGTCATTGTTTATGACATTATATAAATAGCTAACATGTTCATGGAACACTGGCAGTGTCAGTGGGTTAATAGCACTGTTCTCATTTGGAGAGAGACTGCTGATAACAATGACATATACAAAGGTTATAGCAGCAACAGAAGAACCACACCAGTATTCACAGTTATTTAAAACCACTGTGAGCAACAATAAGTGCTTTAGCCCATGTGGTGACCCAAAAATGATGGACATTATGCATAGCGTGAAACATTGCACAGCAGCTTTGCAGCATCCCACTGTCAGTTTTAAGGCGGGGGTAAGAGGGGTTAATCTGAAGTTAAGTGTGTTTAGGGCTTGAGAGAGTTTATTTGGTCGGCAGATGGATTATTGGGCTCAGATGATTCTATGAGGGCAAGAGGCCTTAAAACCCATCGGGAATTAGGTTAAACATGTGTAATGTGTGTGTGCGTGCATCTGTGTTTGTGTTTATGCAGGCTTCTGTGTGTATGTGGGGGGGAGGGGGGTAGACAGACAGACAGTTTTGTAGTTGTGTGTGACAGAGAAATAGAGAGAGTGTGTGCGAGAAAGAGAGTCAGATAAGGAGAAAAAGGTGAGTGTGTGTGTGTGAGAGAGAGAGATAGTACACTCATCAGTGAGCACCCTTGAAGCAATGTATTCGCCTCCTTTTCTCGTGACAGGTGAGGCCATCCCTCCCTCTAGCAGTCCTGTGTGAGAAAGAGAGAAGAGGGAGAGAGAAAGAGAGAGGATGAGGGAGAAAAAGAAAGGAGAAGGGGCAGAGGCAGAGTGAAAGAGAGAAGATGAGTGAGGTAGAGAATTAGAGAGGGATTGAGGGGGAGGAGAGCTACAGTTTAGGATTACCCTTCACTGCCTCTGTGTTTCAGCATGCGTGCTCCTGTGCCACTGTACAACATCTGCTTTTCAAGACCTCATTTAACAGGATTCCAATCCCTCTCCGTCTCTCTCGCGCGCTCTCACTCTCTTTTTCTCTTGCTTTTCTCCCTCTTTCTCATTCCCTCCCTCTCTCTCCCTCCCTCCCTCCCTTTCCCTCTCTCGCACGCTCTCACTCTCTCTTTCTCTTGCTCTCCATCCCTCTCTCTCTCCTTAGCTCTCTCTCTCTCCTCCCTCTTTCTCCCCCTCTCTCTCCCTCTCTGTCTCTTCCCCTCTTTCTGTGGCGGCACGGCACCAGAATGTCTTTCTGGTTGTCCTGGAAATTGGAATAATTATGCAAGCGCTCTGTGGGATTGCGCTAATCCTGCACAGCCCACTTCCGCCCCAGGTGACTGACCTCGCCTCTGGGGCCGGGGGTGAGGGGTGCAAAGAGGGGCTGGAGGGGGCATGGAGGGGGGGTGGGATATTTGGCTTGTATGTACATGCCATTTGATTCTTACTGGGTCACTAGCACTCTTTTTAGAAAATGGTATGGCAAGCATGTAAAACAGGGTCATTGGGGTATCAGATGTGTTCCTCTTCTATGCTCCCAATCACTCTGTTTAATTCTAATTCTCTCTTTCACTTTCTCTCTCACTAATTTCTCTCTCTCTCTCTCTCTCTCTCTCACCCACACAGACAGACAGAGACACACACATACACAAACATGTGCACTGGTGACGATTAACATCACTGAAAACAGTGAGAAATGATTTGATGAAACTATGAACATGAGTAAATATGATTTGTTTGTTGTTGTTGTTGTTGTTGTTGTTATTCTTTGTTTTAGTAAAAGCTTCTAAAGTCTTCCTCTCCTTGTCACTCGCCCTTCAGAACAGAAGGGAAGACAGAAAAGTCAAGACAGCAGTGAAGTTTCCTGCCTTGTTTCGAAGAGCAGAGAGATTATATTGTCAGTGGTCACGGGTTTGTTTTAGGGCGTGTGTGTTATTCAGGGTGGGGGTGGGCAGGGCGATGCAGCTCTGCTCCAGAGGAAGCTTCATTTACTAAAAAGTGTCACGGCGGGGAGTGTGGGAGGGGGGGGGCACACAGGAAACATCCTCTGAGTGTCATTTGAAAGCGTCGGGGCCACACACACACACACACACACACACATAAAGGAGAACACAAGCCATGGAAGCAGCAGTCAGCACACACCCACCAAAGGAGAACCCTCCCCTGAGAACAGAGAAGCACTTTTATGTCCTCCATACCTCCATCAGAGAATCCTTTTGTCTGCCTGTCCCACCCTGAGCCTGTATCAGAAGAAGGCCCACAAGGGCACAGTGAGTGACAGAGAAGGCATCGTAGCTTAGGGTTCCGAGCTTTTCACTTTGCAAACAGACCCCATGATTACTGTAATATTCTGCTCAAGAGATCATAAAGAGTGAAGACGTCCTCTTCTATGGCATTTTGACTCCTGAAAGACATTCACACACATCCACACACACACACACACACACACACACACACACACACGCACCTGGATATAGGTGTATCTGTCAGCAGTAGCGGTTGTGGACTGGGCAGCAATTCCAACGCGTCAGTGAGTTTGCGTCGACTTTGACTCCTGCACCCCTGACCTTGTTGAAAGTGCTGGACGGACATTTCCTTATGTGTGGAAAACAGACGCCTCAATGTAAGGATCGTTTACAAGGTCAAAATGTTGAAGTGTAAAAGAAAGGTGAGGGGGAGAATGTGTGCCTGTGTGTGTGTGTGTGTGTGTGTGTGTGAGAGAGAGAGAGAGAGAGAGAGAGAGAGAGAAAGAGTAGGAGAGAGAGAGGGAAAGTGGAATGGCCAAAGGTATTGCAGACACAGAGAAACTTAGAATGGAAGTTGTTGGCATGTCCAGAGGAAAGGGAAGGAGAGAGGCTGAGTTTGAGGGAGAGAGCATGAGAGAGAGAGAGCAGGAACTGGAAAGAGAGACATAGAGAGAGAGGGATAGAGAGACAATTACAAAGAGAAGGTGAACTGGGAAGAGAGATAGAGAGAAGAGAAGACGAGTACGGCCCGGCTGAGCTGATCTAAGCTGTGCTGGGCGCCTCTCACTCCAGAGGTGTTGGGTTGCGCTGATCAGACAGCCCAGCGACCTCCAGGAAAATGAAAACTGACACACACACACACACACACTTATACACACTGGAACATATGCACACACACGTATACATAAATGCACACACACATACGTGCACACATTCACAGAGACAAAAACATGCTAACATCTATGCATGTACAGACACATCTATACATGCACAGAAACACACTGAAACACACATATTATGGAAAACACACACACACAATCACACACTCTGTGACACAGTTCCAGGCATGAGCCTCACAGTGGCAATGGAGTCCACCAGTCAGCCAGGAACCCACTACGAGTCTGGTCACAGGCACAGGATCTATCTGTGTGCTCTTGTGTGACGGAGCAAGAGCTATATATATATATATAAGTGTGTGTGTATGTGTATGTGCCTGTGTGGGTGTGTACTTGTGCCTCTTGTGTCTCTTGTGCACTCACGCACTGTTTAACACACACAAACACACACACACGTGCGCACAAACACACACACATACACACACGTGCGCACAAACGCACAAACAAACACACACACACATGCGCTCAAACACACACACACACAAACACACTCACGTGCACACAAACACACACATACAAACACATGCACACACACTATGTGTGTGTGTTTCACGAGGCTGATCACTCCACAAGGCCTTTGGGGAGCCCATCAAGGGCTGTTATGGGGTCCTACTCTGACACTGAAGATGGATGTGAGAGAGTCTGCCCTCCCACCCGTGACAAGAGTGGAGAGGAGAGGAGAGGACCGGAGAGGAGAGGAGAGGACGGGATAGGAGAGGAGAGGAGAAGAGAAGAGAGTAGAGGAGAAAAGAGGACAAGATAAGAGAGGAGAGGACAGGAGAGGAGAGGACGGGATAGGAGAGGAGAAGAGAGGAGAGGAGAAAAGAGGACAAGATGGGAGAGGAGAGGAGAGGACAGGAGAAGAGAGGAGAGGAGAGGAGGGGAGAGGAAAGGAGAGGACAGGAGAGGACAGGAGAGGAGAGGAGAGGAGAGGGGAGGAGAGGGGAGGAGAGGAGAGGGGAGGAGAGGAGGGCAGAGCACAGGACACTCATCAGCACCCCAGCACCACCCTCTCATATTTACCTCCACGCACAAGGACAAACAATAAACACCCCATTACAAACAGGTTATAGAGCGAGGGACCATTCATCAGAATCCCACAAAGAGAGAATGCTTGAGAGAGTTTTTACAAGAGAAAGGGTTGTTTTCTAAAAGGTTGGTTCCACTCTGTTAGTTTGTTGTGCAAAGATCTGCATCTTTGCTTACAGAGTGTCCATTTGAAAGGGATAAACCATCCTATTAATATTGGTTTATATGTGAACTTATATAAACCATCCTATTAATATTGGTTTATGTGTGAATTACAACCCAGGTTCAAAGCTGTGAAGCTGTTATGTGTTTGTGGGTGTTGCTTATACTATTTTTTGTATTGCCTGTAAAATTGTTTATACAAGGTAATATTATTCTTGTTTGTGGTTTGTGGTCTTTGCCTCTTTCCAGAAAATTTGAAAGATAGCATACGCTGAAATGAACAGATAAAATAGACAGGAATTTAGTGGGTGATAAAACTATTGATGGGTAAATATTTATTCCATAAGTCCTTCCATGCATTTTAGATCTGTTTTTAAAAGGACCCAGTATTGGCTAATTAACTATTATTTATCAAGGCTATGGCATCTTAATGGATCCCCTGCCAAGCTTCCTTACACACTACATGCATACCCATGGCATCAGGAGAGAGATCAGAACCTCTACTTTCATTCTATATCTGACACAAAAGCCAATTCCAACTTATCGAAGTAACATTTCTCCTTAAAATAAACATAATGATTATGGGCATTTATTGCTGCCTAATTAAATGGTCATTCAAATTAGTATACCCCCCACTCTGTCTTCTCATCTCTGCTTTGATGGATAACAGAGTCTTGCCATTCAATAGCTGGAGAGGTGAAGTTCTACCTGAGAGCGCACACAGACCAGATATATCGATCAATAGATGGAGAGATGACGCCCTACCTGAGAGCGCACACAGACCAGATATATCGATCAATAGATGGAGAGATGAAGCTACCTGAGAGCGCACACAGGCCAGATATATTGATCAGAGGGGGGCTGCTGATCCAAGTTTAACTGACAGATTTAACCGCAACATGTCAATTTGGATTCTAGGACGAGGACACTCAGCGATCTTGAATTCCCAGGTCAATGTGTGTGTGTGTGTGTGTGTGTGTGTGTGTGTGTGACAGCAGCAGCATTCAGGCCCATTTCTCTGTGTCATCCCATCAAACAGAACAGTTCCCCTATAAGTAGCGCATGCCGATGATTGTGTGCTTGTTTGAACTGACGGGAATAGCAGTGATTTCGCAGGCAGTCTGGCGCTGTGCTGATTGCCGGCTCCTTCGGGGCCCTCGTTGGGGTTTGACCTCTAAATAGCCCTGCTGCTCCAGGGGGACAGAAGAAGTGAGGAGGGAGACAGGTCCGTTTTCTCGCCCCTCGCTGCGTCATCAGAGCTGTAGGTGAGAGGACCAGCGAAGTGTTAAACAACAGGGGGTTTCTTCCGGTCTCTGTTCCGTGAAAGACCTTGTCCCTGTGGGGCCAATAACATCTCACCTGTCTTCAGTATATTACCACAGATGGAGCAACAACAACACTGAGCCGCACCATAAAACATAACGGTGTTCAAATGGTGCTGCATGTTTTGGATTGATTAGACACACTTAGTTTTAATACCACGGATACATGACTTTGAAACCACACACACACACACCGACACACACACACAAACAAACACACACAAACAAACATTCGAAGACACGCATGAGGATACAGACCAACATGAGTACTGATAATTCTTCCTCACAAAGGTGTTCAAAGCTGCATGCTTTGGCTCGAACAGATGGATTTAGTCTAAAGCCAAGGACAGAAAACAACATGGCTGTTCATATCTCTCCTTGCAACACTATTCAGAGCTGCATGTCTTTAGTTGATTAGGCGGACAGACTGTGTGGAAAAATATTGTTGTGGATCATGGAAGCGATGGCAGTATGCCTGGCCTCCCTGGAGCTGGCTCATGTCGCCAGGCCCCAATCTGTACGGAAAAGACCCTCCGTGCGGTTTGTGAATTATGGATCTTGAGTGTTTTGGCACACTGAACCCTAATGATAGCGAGATTTGTGTGCTTAACATCCAAACACACAAACACACACACACACACGGACAACGTCTTTCCTTTGGCTACTGTCGGCCTCAACAAGTTATCCCTGCAAGCTGCAAGCAGATCGCCACTCTAATATCTTGCTTCTTAACTGTAGTTCCGCTTTGGACAAATAGGACACGTAACCCTGAGAAACAGACACTCATCTATAAAACATCATGCATTAATTGTACTTACAATGAAATATTGATCACGGAGACTTCGACGAAAGGAGGACAACTGCTCACTGTTCCTCACGTACCTACCAACGATCACTGATAACTGAGGTGGCTTTGGCCTAAGGGGAGATGGTACTGGGCTGTTGGGTTAATTTGATTCTAATCAATATGGACGGATAAACAAAACAGAAAACTACTTTTCTTGCCCATCTCGGGATTTAGTCACGGTGCGAGAGCGCTTCCATAGGGACTTCTCGGCAGGGGCTGGCAAAACATCAATATGTTTACTCTGCATTAATTCAGCTTCTCTCTGTCGGATAAGCGGACGGCGATATGAATTTGGCCCGAGGCTGTCCCACCGTAAAACCCCAGGGGTGCAGTGTCTTTGCAGCGTGTTCAACTGAACTAATTTCCCCAAGTTCTAAGGGCCGTCTCGTGGGGGTGGATGGGCTGGGATAATAGTGTATGCATGGCGGAACACACAGACACCGGATTCTTAAAATATCCTGCGTGCCAGAGAGATGAGACCACTCTCGATGGACTCTCAGACTCTGAGCTACAGTATATCAAGACTGCCGCACAGGCAGGCTTCTCAACTCGCTCCTCAACCATCAAGTCACACAATACACCTCCTCGTCATTCAACTCGAGCCGTGACACCCGGCTTCGTGACATGAACCGCACAGAGTGTAATCAGCATAATTTAAGTGCTTGTAGCCAGAACTACTATATCTGCCTCATTGATCCTATCCTGCTATTGCTGCATATCCCCTGGGACATGATACCATTATTCAAATAGGGTGGAGCTGTAAAGTAGTAAGAACATAAGATATAACACTGAGCAGTTGGAAAGGCCAATCCAGCCATGACTTTCATAAGACTTGTCCTGTACTTCTATTATAATTTTAATTATGATTAAATAATTCAGCAAGGACTGATGCTGGCTAGCCAATGACATATTAATCAATCATTACAGGAACTCAATCTGGTAGAATCTAATACAATAACAATCGAATGTGAGTCACTTGGAAAGGTATTGCATTTTAATTTGAACCCTTTCTTAGGGAATTGTACTGCTCAGAGACAACCTTAACCCTTGCCTGGAGTTGAATACACCAGAATCTTAACCAAAGGTCAAAGGCTAACCTTTAACCTTTCCTGAGGAGCTGAACATGTGAACATCTGAATTAAAGAGCAAATACAGGATTAACCCTCTCCTGGTGAACTGAATACATCAACATGTACACAGCACATCTCAACCAAAGCTCAAAGGCAACATTAACCTTTCCATT